>NC_069003.1:4716383-4719034 GCF_001194135.2 Octopus bimaculoides
TGTTGTTGTTGTTGTTGTTGTTAATATTACAATTGTTTTTGCACTAACGCTGGAGATGTACTACAGTGTCAGCTGTCCACTACCAGTGAACTAAGGTAACACCCCTTATTTTTCGAGCACCTTCCGGAGTATTCGAGCGGTCACAAGCAGTGCCGTTTCCTGTAAGTGCTCCACTCTTATCGCAGCCCCTATTTGCTCCATGTACTTCTCAAAATTTTTACTCACTGTTCCCAGGGCTCCGTCAATTATTTGTCACCTTTTTTCCAGTGATCACAACTGCTTAACCTCCCAAGCTAACCTGTCATATCTATCGACTTTTCTTTTTTCCCTACCACATATCTTGTCAGTTGGGCATGCTATATCTATGATCCACCATTATTTGCTTTCTTTCTCAATTAACACAATGTCTGGTTTCCTATTCTCTATCTCATGGTCGCACTAAATCATAAAGTCCAATAGGATCTTTGCATTATTATTTTCGATTATGCCTTCGGGTTTATGTTCGTACCACTTTTTTGCTCTGTCAAGTCCATACTTGTTGCAAAGTGTCCAACGGAGAATCCTTGCTATATTGTCATGACATCTCGTATATTCTTTCTGGATTAGTGGCGTATATTGACTGGTAATATGCCATACGGTTTCACTATTTTGCCCACAAATTTTGCACTTATTATTTTCTGACGTGTTGTCTATTCCGACGTGTTGTCTATTCTGTATAAAAGACAGCTGACAGTCACTGAGAAGGTTGCAAAAAAGCAACGAAAGAGCTTTGACAAAACAAGAAAAAAAAAGAAATCGGATATTTAATAAATGAGAGGACTTGAACCAGTGCGTGTGTCATTTATATTGGCATGATGACTCTCCCCACTCACAACAAAATGTTGCTTGTTTATCCGTTAAGGGGCTTGTCACTATGTATTTTCGTTGTTTGGCTTTAAAATTATTCCGGCCTCTTCATGGGACTCGTTACAAATGTTTGTTTTTAAAATCGCAACTTTACGAAATGTCAACGAGTGACAAAGAAGGGAAGATTAGGGGAGGAAGTGACATTAAGGAGCGACAATACGGGAATGGAAGCAACCTTTCCCTGTCGTAATAACCGAAGAAATGTTCGCCCCTCCCCCCTCTTTACTTCGAAACACGAAAGGAAAAGGAAAGACGTAAGCATGTGATAACACAAACACACTCGCCTCACTACCGCCACCATCGCCTCAATTACCATCAGCACCACCAACACCACCAAAAACAACAACACCAATACCACCACCACAACCACCTCCACCAACAACATCACCACTGCCGTCACCATCAGCACCACCGCCACCATCATCACCACCAACAACAACACAACAACAACAACAACACCAATTCCACCCTCCACCCCAACCGCTGCCACGACCACCATCTCCACCGCTGGGATGAGTCTGTCAGCGTTAATTGTCATCACTCGCAACAGCAAGAATAAAATGAGTGCAATAAAGGCAACAAAACAACGGAAAGTTTGAGGAATATTAATGCCGTATATGGAGACAGTAAGGGTAAGCCAGTTTCAACGGTGGTTCCAGAAATTCCAAGCCGAAAAGATCCGGGAGGATCTGTAGATCTCGACGCGGACATCCTGCAAACCCTGGTGGAACAAAAATCCCATCGTAACTGTTGAGGAATTAGCAGAGTAGCTTGAATTTGGTCATTCAACCATTCATCGATACCTGCATGCCATCGGAAAAGTCAGAAAATTGGCTCAATGGGTTCTTCACAAACTTTCCGAGTCTAAACGTGCGCAGAGAGTGAATGTGTGCTATTCTTTGCTGTCACTTCTCACGAATGAACCTTTTTTCGATCGGATAGTGACTGGTGACGAGAAATGGGTTCTCTATAAAAATGTCAAGTGCTGAAGACAGTGAGTAGGGAAAGGAGAAACACCGGCACCCCAAGCTAAAGAAGGTCTTCACCCACATAAGGTGTTGTTATCTGTTTGGTGGGATATGAAAGATTTAGTCCACTTTGATCTTTTAAACCTAAATCAAACGATAACAAAGGAGATCCACTGCAAGCAGCTTGAGCGGCTTTGGTTTCAAGACGAAAAGTGTTCTTCCATCCGGATGATCCTCGGCTATATACAGCGAGGATGACATTCCAAAGGCTGGAGCAGTTTCAATGGGAAACGATGCCCCACCCACTATATTCACCGGACATTGCCCCATCTGATCATCATTTATTCCGCAGTCTTCGAAATCGTTTGGACGGAAAAAATATGAATTCTGTAGATGAGGCCAGAACAGTACCGCCGGAGTATTTTTCGTCAGGACAAAGGGGCCTTGCAAGTCTACCAGATAGATGGAAGCGCATTGTAGAAAATGAAGAGAATATATTTTAGATTAAAAAAGAACTTTCTTTATCTTAAGTTTGAAAAATATAAGAAGTATAAATGAAAACCGTATTATTTATGGGATGACCCAATATTTTCACAATTGTTATTACCATTGTCTCTGTACGATATTTTTGCAACTCCGTTTTTATCTTCGTTTATTTCATTGTATTATTGTTTCTATTGTTTCTCCTTTCTTCCTACAAGGTCGCTTCACCCTTTACGTTATGTTAGTATGACTTCATATTCTATTTCACCAACCACATTATGAAAAAACAAAAGA
>NC_069003.1:4719462-4722617 GCF_001194135.2 Octopus bimaculoides
TTGATCTCAGAACGTTAAGACAGACGAAATTCCCAGCGTGCTAACGATTCTGCCAAGCTCGCTCCCCCCCCTCCCGGCCTTCCCAACTGCGAATATTGATTTCAGACTTTTAGCACCTGCCCAGGTATTTCGGTGTGGTGGTGATGGTAGTTGGGGCGGAGCGAGTGTTAGCTGATTACATCGACCCCAGTGTTCAACTGATACTTATTTTATCGATCTCGCAAAGATGAAAGGGAAAGTCGACGCGGCGGAATTTGAACTCAGAACGTAAAGACGGACGAAATGCTGCTAAGCTTTTCATCCGGCGTGATAGCGATTCTGTCAGCTCACTTCCTTTCTAATTAGGAATATTAAAATCCTAACTTACAACTGGGGCATCTAGAATATTGATGCATATATTTTTTCCCCGCATCTATCTGTTTTAATATTAAATCTAATCTATCTTTAATATTCCTTCTTAAATTGCTCTCGCTATAGTTTTATTGATTCCCAAGTATTTGTCCATCTGTGTTTGGCCATCATAGTTACCAAACACTCTTATCACATTTACCAAACACTCTTATCACAGTTACTTTATCTAACACGATATTAATTTTCTTCTGTATACAGTTGCCTTAGCGTACATTTCTAACCCAAATCTTATATCAATTCCTCTTGTCAATCTATGTACTGAATGTTTCTAGTTGTTTGTCAACTGTAGAGTACAACCTGAGGTCATCCATTAACAAAATATGCTTAATTGTCCTCCCATAACATCGTATCCAAGATCAGTCCTTTTTAACATGTTGTTTATAGGGATTTATGTCAGACAGGAAAGACGTAGAAAGCGAGAGGTCTCGTTAGAATGTTCCTCTTTTAATAGCAAAGTGATTTGTTTTCCTAATTTCCTCGCTCGTTTGTATCTACAGATTTGTTTGTTATTTAATCATGATATTTTTGATGTATTCGCTTCTTAGAAGTGCCACCTTATTCATGGCAAATATATATCTCCGGTTAAGACGGCGAGCTGGCAGAAGCGTTAGGACACCGGGTAAAATACTTCGCGGTATTTTGTTCGTCTTTAAATTCCACTGAGTTCAAATTCCACTGAGGTCGACTTCGCCTTTCATCCTTTCGGGGGCGGGGGATCGACAAAACGAGTACCAGTTGTGAACTGGGGTCGATGTAATCGACTTACATCATCTCCTGAAGTTGCCTGCCTTCTGTGAAAATTTGAAATCAATAATGGTTTCAAATTTTGGAACGTCGAGACCAGTGTCCAACGGGCCGTTATTTTAACTATGCCCAAAGGATAAAAGGCAACATCACCCTCAGCTGAATTCGAGCTGAAAACGTAAGAAATTCCGGAGCATATTTTGTCCGACTCGCTAACGTTTCTGCCAGCTAAGACGATAGTATTCATTAGTAATTAATCATCATAACTATACAGTAATCAACGCCATATCGCGGTTCACTTATCGCGGTTCACTTATCGCACCCTCAGTACATCAAATTCTTCCGCGGTCGACTTTGCCTTTCTTCGTTTCAGGCTCGATAAAATAAGTACCAGTTGAGCACTGGAGTCGATGCAACCAACTAATCCTTTACCCCGAAACTGCTGGCCTTGTGCCAAAATTTGAAACTAATACTTAAGATGAGAAATTTATTATCTTATTAAAACATTTGACTATCTTTGAGTATAATAAATGATGTGTTTTATCCAAAAGTTTTGGATTTTGTCCCCTCCAGGTGATTCCCAGTTGCAATTTCCACTCAAAATTTCTGCAGTTATGTCTTCTTATTCAGTACCCCATAATTTAATTTTAGCTTTGGCGGAACGGTTAGCCCCCTTTTTTTGTGTAGGAATATTTTCCTACCTCAAGGCAGCGAGCTGGCAGAATCATTAGCACGCCGGGCAAATTGCTTAGCGGGGCATTTCCCCCGTCTTTACGTTCTGAGTTCAAATTCCGCTGAGGTCGACTTTGCTTTTCATCCATTCGCATCGATTAAATAAGTACCAGTTGTGAATATTGGGGGACGATGTAATCGACTTATCGCCTCCCACGAAATTGCTGGCCTTGTGCTAAATTCTGAGACCAACAATTTTCCTACCACCTTTGTGTTCTTTCAATGCATTTTTCTATATTATTTTGTTATTTAATTCCGTATAATCCTTTCCTTTATCTTCCCAAAACATTTTAGTTTGCTTCGGATTATTTCATTCGTTCCTCAAATTCCTCTCTTCTCAATTGCTTTAACACTCACCTTTTGTGTTAATATTTTCTTTGTGATGTTTATGATCCAGTTCCAGTTGAAAGTCCTGTTTTCTACAAAACCCTCTCAACGAATGACATTTTTATGGTCCTCTTTTGTGTTTCACTTATTTTAGGTTATATTTACTCACGCGATTTAGCTCTTGTTGAATCCTTTCTTTTCAAACAGAACATATTTTAGGTTTTCTAGTTCTCATCTTTGTTTAAATATCCGCACATTTGTTTACTACACACATTGAGGCCAACAATATTTGATTTCAGACCTTTGTACCTAGTTCATGTTTATTTCCTAGTTGTTTCTAGTCTGAAGGCGCGTTGCCTATTTCTCTTGGCCACGATAGCAGCTTCGTAGTTTCAGTTAGCGCCATTGTTTTATGGGGAAATTTTCTTACCTCGATGCGGTGAACTGGTTGAATGGTTAGCACGCCGGGAAACATGCTTAGCGGCATTTCGGCCGTCTTTACATTCTGAGTTTAAATTCCGCCGAAGGTGACTTAACCTTTCACCTTTTCGGGGTCGATAAAATGAGTACCAGCTGAGCACTGGGGTCGATGTAAGTCAACTTTCCCCGAACTTGCTGGCCTTGTGCCAAAATTTGAAACCAATACTTGGAAGTGATAGCTTTTAGATTTACGCGACTCTTGTTAACTGTTAATATATTTTTGTTGAACTGAAGGAGATATTTCACTAATTAGACTGCGACCATGCTGGGGCACGATCTTAAAGAATTTTAGTCGACCGAATCGATTTCAGTAGTAATTTTTTTCAAAGCCTGGTACTTATTCTATCGATATCTTTTGCCGAACTGCTAGGTTACGGAGACTTAAACACACCAACACGGGTTGTCAAGAGGAGATAGGACACACACACACACACACACACACACACACACACACACACACA
>NC_069003.1:4722679-4724795 GCF_001194135.2 Octopus bimaculoides
CACACACACGCACACACACACACACACACACACACACACACACACACACAAATATATGTACGTATGTATGTATGTATGTATGTATGTATGTACACGACGTATTTCTTTTAGTTTCTGTCTAGAAAATACACTCACATGTTATTTTCCTCTCTCCTTTTCTACGTTTCGTATTTTTACTCTATTAATTTCGAGGTGATTCAGAGGGTAGCTTTTTTTCCCCACCGTATTTACAAAGTAGAAACACTGACATTACCTGAATGTGGTTTAATAAGACAGTAAAGCCGACGTTTACATTGTCCAAATATTCGATTCTTTTGCATTTCAGTGACCAGGTGGGAGATAGCACGACGAAAACTTCAACACCAAGTAATATTAACTGTAACTGAACTTAAGTTTTTCTATCTTTTCGAATGACTAATACTCGTCTCCAATACTGTGTTTATTTTAGATCAACACTCGGTGGCAGAATCAAATCACTTGCTTAACATCTACACCTCAGAAATCATTTACGTGCTTTGGTGTTATTTGGTAATTGTGACTCGCGGTGAGATTAATCTCATTAAATCTCATTACTGAATTATTTCTCCACGTCATAATGTCTTATTCAACGATAAACATAGAATGGTTTTAATGCTATCGCTAATTATGTAGGGCAGCAGGTCTCAACTGGGGTTCCTATGACGTTTGAGGGTCCGTATAATATTTTATTGTTAAAATTTATGTGAAATAAACTGTTGTATTTCTACAAACACAAAATATTTTAACAATGTTTTTTATACAACTCCTAATAAACAGATTTTTTATTAACCGTCTTCTCATAATCACAGACAGATTTTGGTGTTAAATTTTATGCAATTTTACTCCCATTTATTCCCGTCAAATGAGAATCAAAGGAATCCATAGGCAAAGAAATAGTTGAGAATCGCAGATGCAAAATATATCGGATGATTTGTGGTTGTCTCTCAATATCTGAAGGAACCAATATGAAGGAAATAATCGTGGGTCGAAGTGACCTGAATAAATGGGAGTAAAATTACATTAAATTAAACACCAAAGTCTGTCTTTGACTATGTGACCAATGCTATCAACAAGCTTCTGCATAATTATTGTGATTAATAAAATTGGTTGATTTTCTTACAATTTTATTTTTCTCTCAAACAAATGAAGCACTTAAACACACATTAAAGTCCCAAATGACGCTTTTGAAAACTAAACTTTCTCATTGACGTTGTGTTCTTCGGAGCAAACGTTCAGGTTTCAATCCCAAATCACAGACACACACACACATACACACACGCACACTCACAGACACACGTACACGCGCGCGCGCCGGGCTTCTTACAGTTTTTGTTTACCAAATCTACTCACAAATATTCTGTCGGCCTGAAGTTAAAGTAGAAAACACTTGCCCAAGGTGCCACGCAATGGGACTGAACTCGGAACCATGTGGGTGGGAAGCAAACAGTTTAATATGCAAAGCCACTGTATATAATGCCATTCACATTCATTTACAAGCATTCGCAACCGCTGACTTACATTCACAACCGTGGGTCTGCATTCGCAACGGAGGGCCTGGGTTCGCGACGGCGGACCTATGCTCGCAACGGCGGGGCTGCGTTCATAGCAGTGGGCCTGCACTCGCAACATCGGTCCTGCATTAGTAACAACGGTCCTGTGTTCGCAGCCGTTGGTCTGCGTTCTCATCTGCGGACCTGCATTCGCACCCCCACTTCCCGGCCTACATTCGCATCCAGACATATGTAATGATTTCCAAATCACAAAAATCAATGACAACAAATAAACTATGCGAATATTTAATACACAGTAGAGTTATTTAGTATTTTATTGAATTAAAAAAAAAAAGGAACAAACGATATATGAATGAAGAGATGTGCGAGAAAAAGAGAACATTTGATATCTAATGTTGATAACAATATCTAAGACACTACTTAAGAGAAGTCCTTCACAATAAGGCAAAACTGGCATCGTAGTGATCTGCTTCATTGATTTCTTTTGGTTTTTGGGGTATTTTATTTTTGTTTTTTCAGGTGTAGACTCGGCTCTCTTTAAACTACACTAATTGGGTGTGCATGTGTGTTTTCGTAGGTGTATAAAA
>NC_069003.1:4728372-4731640 GCF_001194135.2 Octopus bimaculoides
TTCATTTTTACTGCAATTTTAGGCTGTATAAATTTTCATATGAATATTTCAGTTAAATATTGAAATAATTACATTTATTATTATTATTATTATTATTATTATTATTATTATTATTATTATTATTATTATTATTATTATTTTTATTATTATTATGATTATTATTATTATTACTTTCTATTTATCATTTTCGTTAATCTCGTCGTTGCTCATCTTGTTTTCATTCACCAATTCAAGTTGACCAATGACTGTCTGGGCCTCGTGAAACGGGCGATTTCTAATCTTTCGTTGAATAAGCATAACACTTGTTGCTTACTGCTGCCATCCTACCACACCGCCTTTACTGTAATTACGCGCTGCTTTCACAATTCTGCACCGAATTCTTATCAGTATAAATTGATGTTGATGTCTGCATGTAACCGAGACCTCAGTTCTCTGCAATGCAGACTAAACAGTTCTTAGTTCTATTTTCCATAGGTGTGGCACTATCTATTATTGTCCATTTAAGTTTATTTATGTTTAGATTTTACTTATTTGGATTCCATATATAATTCGACAGAGATGTGGCATCACTCGTATGTACGTTGTAGAAAAAGGTTGTTACTGTTTATACTTAGCTTTGCTCGTTCCGCTAGTTATTCCAATATATAGTTTTTTATCGGTGTATCCCATTTACAATACAGTTGCCTTTTAAATACGCAATCATTTCTCTAAATATCAGTGTATATGAGCAAGTGTTCAAATCCGTTGTAAGCTTTTTGTACAACCGTTCATTTTACAATTCTTCGATACTACATCAAATAGTAAGGAAGAGTTATCAGATCAGGTAAGATTGGATCACGAAATAGTTATCCTCTAAGCCTTTAATATAATTGGTAGTATATCATGGTTGCATAAAGAAAAACGGTGTCCCTACAATATGCATCAGTTTCTAGGGATGTGCTTAATGAGTAAAATTGATATATCCAATTGTGTTAAACCGCTGTATTTAGTGGCCATTTAAGCAATATCTTCGTAAATGATTAATGGGTTGGATCCTGAAGAAGGAGCAGTAATTCCTGAAATATGTATATACACTCATTACCTGCTTATTATCTTTGATTGTATTCTTTACATAGATGTATTGATAAACGAAATATCGTAACTTTCGGCGCTGGGCCAAGTTTCTACAGAAAATCTATAAAGATACTCAGAGTTTCGGAGATAATTCGTTTTTGGTTTTCTTACGTCAATAGCAAAATATTGTAGACTTCTTTCATGCTATGTCGTTTAGAGTTTGAATTGATTCATGTGTTAAAACTTGAATTAAGCTATGCAAACCACCTGATTACCCATTCCCTATCTCGCTCTTCTTTTGTACGTTTACGAACATTAGAATCCTTGTTTACTTACATCATTGGTCGGGGCAAAGATAGTGAAAGCTTCTGTTTTGTTCTGGATTTGATTAATCAGACCGGTTTTGTTGAGAGCGTTGACAAATGTTGTCAGACGTGAGTCTTTTCTCAGGATAGTCATCACATCACTTTCAGGTGGAGTCAACATCTGAAAATGAAAAGAGTAATTATTTTTGACATGAAGCCATGTGACACTACAACAGCTAGACGGACCGAGAGAGAAGGAGAGAGAGAGAGAGAGAGAGAGAGAGAGAGACAGACAGACAGACAGACAGACAGAGGAACAGAAAGGAAAATGGAGAGAGAAAAAGAGACAAACAGATAGATAGATAGATAGATAGATAGATAGATAGATAGATAGGTAGATAGATAGATAGATAGATAGATAAAGGGAGCTATAGTCAGAGAGAGAGAGAGACAGAGAGAGCAACAGAGAAGTAGATAGATAGTTATGAATGAAGCAAAGTAAGAAAGCAATGAAGAGAGAAATGAAACAAAACTTGGTCTGAACAGCATTTACCTTTTCAATTAAATAAACAATTCCATTGCATGTTCGGATTGGACCGGTCAAGGTTCTAACGCACTGCACAGTGTGAGTCCATTTGGTATTGAAGGAAAACTGGTGTAGAAATACAAACGACCAATATATATATATATAACGAAATATTAGCGCCAAGCAGTGTTTAGGTATAAGCTAAGCAAAATTTACGTTAGTTAAAATATTTTTGACATATTTCAGTTGCGTAAAGGCAAATCCACTGCAGCTACGTTAGGGAGAATATTTCTCTTACGGTAAAAAGGTGTGAAAAATCCCTATTTGTTCAGTATTGCCCTCTGTCGGGATTCCCAGGCATCGATATTGCAAGCTAGTTGACTTTTATCAATGAGAAATACTCAAGAGAGACAACTTTAAATAAATCTTATAAAGCAATAGCTTAATGTAAAATACACTCAACAGCGCAGGTAGATCGCCCGATCTCAACAGGAATCTAATTTATCAAACCCGAAAGGATGAAAGGTAAAGTCGACCTTGGCGTCATTTGAACTCAGAACGTAAAGACGGACAAAATGCCGCTAAGCATTTTTCCCAGCATGCTAACGATTCTGCCTACTCGCCGCCTCAATAATAATAATAATAATAATAATAATAATAATAATAATAATAATAATAATAATAACAATAATAATAATAATCCATTCTACTATAGGCACAGAGTTTGAAATTTGGGAGAGGTGACTAGTCGATTACATCAACCCAAGTACGTAACTGGTACTTAATTTATCGACCCCGAAAGGATGAAAGGCAAAGTCGATCTCGGCGGAATTTGAACTCAGAACGTAAAGACAGACGAAATGCCGCTAAGCATTTCGCCCGGTGTGCTAACGATTCTGCCAGCTCACCGCCTTAACAACAACAACAACAACAACAACAACAACAACAACAACAACAATAATAATAATAATAATAATTTGCGAATTAACTCACCCTTGCGTATTCATTGATGCGAAGTTTTTTGCCATCATTGTTCAGTGTGTCTAACTCCATGTTGTTGTACATTCTTGACCAGCTGTGGACACCTTTCGCAAAGTGGTACTTCAAAATTTCCATCAAAGCTTGGTTATTTTTCACGTCGGTATTTTTATACAGGGCAGCCATTACCTGAGAATGGAATGAATGGTTGTTGAAAGAGGGGGGCCAATATTTCTAAGAAAGGAACAAAATATTAGTGACGTCTCTCTTCCGCAAATCAACCACACACCGCCAAAATCTTATCAGATGGAAGAGAATGAACATATAAAACATCGAAGGCATCTCTCTCTCTCTCTCTATCTCTCTCTCTCTCTCTCTCTCTCTCTCTCTCTCTCTCTCTCTCTCT
>NC_069003.1:4733448-4735209 GCF_001194135.2 Octopus bimaculoides
AGAAGAAGAAGAAGAAGAAGAAGAACAACAAGAACAAGAGAGGAGAGAAGGAGGAGGAGCAGAAGAAGGAGGAGGAGAAGAAGAAAAAGAAGAAGAACAAGAGAGGAGAGAAGGAGGAGGAGCAGAAGAAGGAGGAGGAGAAGAAGAAAAAGAAGAAGAAGGAGAAGAACAAGAAGAAGAAGAAGAAGAAGAAGAGGAGGAAGAAGACGAAGAAGGAGAATAAGAAGAATAAGAAGAAGAACAAGAGAGAGGAGAGAAGGAGGAGGAGCAGAAGAAGAAGAAGAAGAAGAAGAAGAAGAAGAAGAAGAAGAAGAAGAAGAAGAAGAAGAAGAAGAAGAAAAAGAAGAAGAATTCTTTCTGTTAAAGGCACTTGACTTAAAAATTGGGGGGAAGGGTCTAAACAATTACATTGACCCCCAGTAGTCAACGGGTACTTAGGTCATCATCGGCCTCGAAATGATGAAAGACAGAGTGGACCTCGGAGAATATAAAACAAGAGAGCAAGTTCGAGGCTCACCTTTACTGAAGTCGCTCAGATCTGGGTTAGTCTTGATGTATTCCAGCAGCGTGTCTGTTACGGGCTCCAAAAGCTTCTCGACTATGTGAACCACACCGTTCTTTGTCTGGTGATCAGCAGATTTCACTCGGACACAGTTGGCTGTCACCACCTGAAATTGAGAGTCAAATGTATGTATGTATGTATGTATGTCATTGTTTAGTTTTATGTCAAGATTTCTTGCCAATAGAGAAAGAACCGTTTTCTAACCAAGATTCCAAGGCTCCTTCATTGGAATTTCAACATCAACAACAGGGTATTTTTGTATTTATGTATCTATATTCGTACGTACGTTCGTATGTATGTATGTATGTATGTATGTATGTATGTATGTATGTATGTATGTATGTACTAACGTTTCTGACAGCTCGCCGCCTTTGTTGGGGGTAATATTAACGTGGATGTAGAGCGACCTCCGTATTCTTTCAGCTGAAACAAAATGACACGATACTGAAGTAAGGGAGATAAGTTTTCAGTTCCCGTCTACCAAATCCACTCACAAGGGTTTGGTCGGCCCATGGCTACAGTAGAAGACACTTGCCCAAGCGGACTCGAAATGGAACTGAACACAGAACCACGTGGTCGGTAAGCAAGCTTCTTACCACAGTCAGATATAAACAATTATTTCAAAATTCATAAGTATTTGCTTTGTCAACCACGAACAATCCAGCTCTGAGCGATGCAGACTTATCAAGAAGTGGTCTTAAAACCGTCTTAATTCTATCCTGATATTTTATACCTAAGACTCGAATACCTCGTCATTTTTGTTGTTGTTGTTGTTCGTTTTGTTTTTTGGTTTTTGTTTTGCTTATGCTTTACTCATGTCGGATGGCAGTTCTCATGACTCGTCTCAGGTAAACCGAATATATAAGGTATAAGGCGTGATAATTACCTTTGACGGATTGTAATAGGTGTTAACGCGAATGGTAGACTTGAGTGGACTGGCAGTTGTGATGACGTCATCATTACTCATCATGTTGGTCTTTACCAAACCGGGTACGACGTGGTACAGCAGGGTGTCGGTTATGTCTTCCATGTTCTTGTCAGCATGAGACTTAGAAAAGATTATGACGTTCTTCAACAACATCTCCTATAAATAGATAACAACATGGATTAATTAGATGTAACGAGAATATGAGATTAGAGAGAGAGAGAGAGAAAGAGAGAGAGAGAGAGAGAGAGAGAGAGAGAGAGAGAGAGAGAGA
>NC_069003.1:4735754-4736746 GCF_001194135.2 Octopus bimaculoides
GTATAAGGCGTGATAATTACCTTTGACGGATTGTAATAGGTGTTAACGCGAATGGTAGACTTGAGTGGACTGGCAGTTGTGATGACGTCATCATTACTCATCATGTTGGTCTTTACCAAACCGGGTACGACGTGGTACAGCAGGGTGTCGGTTATGTCTTCCATGTTCTTGTCAGCATGAGACTTAGAAAAGATTATGACGTTCTTCAACAACATCTCCTATAAATAGATAACAACATGGATTAATTAGATGTAACGAGAATATGAGATTAGAGAGAGAGAGAGAGAAAGAGAGAGAGAGAGAGAGAGAGAGAGAGAAATGCCAGGTAGGTTATCACACTGCCAATAAATACCTGTCTGTCTGTCTGTCTGTCTGTCTGCATGTATTTTTGTATGTCTGTCTGTCTGTCTATTTGTCCATCTATCTATGTATCTGAATGTATGTCTGTCTGTATGTCTGTCTATGTATGTATGTATGCATCTATCTATCTATCTAATCTATGTATCTATCTATCTCTCTACCTATCTGTCGACAGACAGATAGGTAGACCTGTCTATCTACCTGTCTATCTGTCTGTCTTTCTGTCTGTCTGTCTATCTATCTCTTTTACTTGTTTCAGTCAATTGACTGCGGCCATGCTAGAACACTGCCTTTAGTCGAGCAAATCGACCCCAGGACTTATTCTTTGTAAGCCTAGTAGTATTCTATCGGTCCCGAACCGCTAGATTACGGGGACGTAAACACACTAGCATCGGTTGTATATACAAACCTATGGGGCATCCAAAATCGCCAATTTTCCTGGAGTAACCAGGACAGCATTCCATGATTTCCAGCTCCTCCATTTTTTCGGCATCTTCAATAATTCTAGAGTGAGAGAAGAAAGAAGGAATATTACAGACAAATTCGTGTTAGCAATCTAGCAGTTATTAGGCGAAAGCACATTTATATATACATACATATATATATATATATTTCTTCTTGTTTTTGCCTTT
>NC_069003.1:4739043-4739988 GCF_001194135.2 Octopus bimaculoides
TATAATTCTTAAACAAAAATTATATATATGCACATATACATTACATACATACATAAGCATACATACATCTACTTACACACAAAAGGGCCCTACATACACACGGGCATAAGACCAATTCTCGGACACAGAGTAGACCTTGAAGGGAGAAGGTAAGCCATTGAAAAGGTCACGATTAGCGATTAAAGGACTTTGGCCTACAAACAACCGATGATTTTTTTCTATCAAATTAAACAAACGTTCGATTACTTAATTAGGTATTTAACCAATTGACAAATAATAAAGAATAGATATTTAACCCTTGCGTGCGTTATTATTATTATTGGCGCAATGATCCTCCCAACGTCTTCTCAATATATTGCATGTTTATGTTACTAGGTGTGATGACAGGTTATATTTGGTGTTCTCTAGTTTGCCTGTTATAAACAAGAGCAGTATATTTAGTAGGTATTATTCTAACTCGGTTGATGTGCTGCCAAGCTTCAAGATGACCGCTGTAACCTTGGAGTCGAGCAGCAATGTCTGAAGAAAGGCTGGCAATTTGTGAATGTGACGTCATCTGTATATGAAGCTGTCTCTATGTGATAGTTTGAGAGAATCATTTAGACAGAGGTGAGACTTGCTAATACTAGAAATAACAACATAATCGCATTCATATGAAATTCTATTGCCGTAGTCACCTCTACAGCCTACGTGTTTTCTGGTTGTTATTGTTGCTGGTGTTGCTGTAGCAATCGTTGTTGCTGCTGCTGCTGGTAGTGGTGGTGTTTAAGGCTAGGTCCGTCCTGATGAAATTGACCTATAGGCAAAGGTATTCCAACCGTGACTATCCATTCTTTTTGCAAGAAGTTCAGAACCACATAATCCAAGGTGACCCCCTTATTTTTTAAACTCAGTGGGGGATCGAATATACACATATACATATACATATATATATATATATATATA
>NC_069003.1:4741102-4743266 GCF_001194135.2 Octopus bimaculoides
CCACCATCATCCACCGAATTCATGTCTCTCCACCACCACCCTCGTCTCACACCACTACACACCACATAGCTTCATACTGTCCTATTAATAATGGGACTGGTGGAGTCGGGTGGCGGCGTCGGGTCGCGGAAGAGATGACAGTGGGATGCAGTGTTAAGTGAATTGAAAAATGTCACTGTTTCCTCTGTCACCGAATAATCAACCGCGTGGCCCGTTCGACGCGTTAGAAATAAAATGTAAGTCTCTCTGAAATTACTCCCTACCGCATTGGAAACGGAAGGACACATTGGATAAAGTGCTTTTGGATATTGCCTTTGAATACGATACGAGATGGTCAGATAGAAGCACGTTGAGTTCCGTAGCATAGTCTAAAATACAGAAATGAATTTACACCCACCTAAAAAGCACCCAGCAAATGTTTCGTTTGCAAATGTTATGTTATTTTCGACAGTTGGCTACGTTACCTTCACCCCATCCACGCCACATCCTCACCGCATCTTCATCACATTCTCACCCCCATTAGTTGAGTGTAAGATTGCATTGAGTGAACATCTCTGGCCTTTTCTGAAAAATGACGTACGCAATAACGGAAAAGAGTGGCGGTTGTGGAAGCGTGAGAAAGGGATTTGTTAAGATGTGAGATGTGAGAACGGGGTTTTTAAGAAAACGCGTGAAATGTTTGAAGTCAAGTTTCTAGGTAAAGGCTTATTGGTAAAGAGAACAATACAAACGTTGGTTAAGAAGTGGAGCGCTTAGGGGATCAGTGCAAAACTCCCCCAAAACAAAGTGACACAACAGTTCGAACGCTGGACATTACTCAGGACGTTCGCCAAACGATTGTTCGAAATCCAAAGAAGCCAGGACATGAATTGGCGCAGCAGTCTCACATAAGCAGGAGATCATTGCAACGAATGTTGGAAAGTGTAAAATTGAAGCCATATCGTTTCACATGTAAACAGCAATTAAAAGTGGGCGACACGAGCAAACGAGTAAACTATTACACATATCTTCTGAATAGCAGCTACACGCAGTCATATTGACACATGTTGTTGGCACTCCGTCGCTTACGACGTCGAGGGTTCCAGTTGATCCAATCAACGGAACAGCCTGCTCGTGAAATTAACGTGCAAGTGGCTGAGCACTCCACAGACACTTGTACCCTTAACGTAGTTCTCGGGGAGATTCAGCGTGACACAGTGTGACAAGGCTGGCCCTTTGAATTACAGGTGTAACAGAAACAGGATGAAAGAGTGAGAGAAAGTTGTGGTGAAAGAGAACAGCAGGGTTCGCCACCATCCCCTGCCGGAGCCTCGTGGAGCTTTAGATGTTTTCGCTCAATAAACACTCACAACACCCGGTCTGGGAATTGAAACAGCGATCCTATGACCGTGAGTCTGCTGCCCTAACCACTAGGCCATTGCGCCTCCACCATATTAACACAAAGACACTTGAAAAGGAAAGGCTGGTGGATTGTTTTGTTTTTTTTGCGTGTATAAGTTTATTTCTGTATTTATAAGATGCTACAGAACCTGGGCTACTTTTTCGTGCGCCACTCCTTATTAACCTGTTTTTCAGCTTGGTGAAGACTAACCCGAGGCTAAACAACAACACTATAAGCATATGCAGTAACAGTAACATCAATAATAACTATAATATTAATCCTCAGCAGCAACATTGTTAGCGTAACAACATCATTGGCAACATTAGTAACAACAACAACAACAACAATAACAATAGCAACAACACCCACAGCAATAACAACTGCACCAGCAGCGGCAAAAGCTAATTAAAGATCCAACGAGAGACCGTCGACAGGATCGCAAAAAACCGCAAAAATTAGTAACCAAATTTATTTCGAATCACACTTTATGTCGGACGTTTTGTGCAATACGATCAGAGGTTGGGGTTTGTCACGTGCAGCAACTTAAAGAAATTTGAGAGTTTGAAGAAAGAGAGTAGTAATTAACCAAATATGTTAATTAATTACTACTTCTTTCAGGATTACTAAAGTGTCGTGTAACATAACGCACCAAACTTTTTGGGATTTTTGTCTTTCATCAGTGCGTGAGAATCAGAAAAATAAAAAAATAAGTGATATCATGTCTTTCTCTGTATCTCATTATATACCAGAGAGCATCTATTTTTTCTTTTTTTTTTTTTTTTT
>NC_069003.1:4744246-4746813 GCF_001194135.2 Octopus bimaculoides
TATATATGAATTAATTAGAGAGATACAAATGACAATCCAATAATTTATTTATATTATAACATAATATACTATGAATATAATATAATATAACATAAATAATAATTGCTTATGCTATATTATATTCATAGAGGCGCAATGGACCAGTGGTTAGGCCGTAGAAAAAAATCGAGTTGGTGTTTATGAATGTATTCCATAACAGAGGGATTTTCTGAGTTTATTTCAGGACAGACTTCTTTGTATGTAAGCATGTATGTATGTATGTATGTTATCAACCAGTTTCATTTCTGTATTTCTTGCCAATAGAGAAAGAGCCGGACTCTAACATAGATTCAAGGCTCCTTCATTGGAACTTTTATCAACATCATCTAGGTATTTGTGCATATGTGTGTGTGTGTGTGTGTGTGTGCAGTATTTGGTGTTAGTGTATGCGCAGATGTGTATGTTTTGTTTTATGGATGCGTTTTTATGTATATATTTTCATGTCTAGGCGTATGCATATGTATTTATGCATGCATGCAGGTATATACATTTACAGACACACTTTTGATGTAAATTCATAGATTTAATTGGCGAAAAAATATATATATAATTATGTCAATATGTTTTGGAACCAAAATACCTGACACTTCTTGGAAGCCTCCTCCTCGGATGATCACTCGCGTCATCAGTTGGTGGCGGCTGGGATTCCTCTGCATCATAGAATTTCGTCATTTCTCTATCGTAAGGTGGTGGTGGGATGACGGCCCATTCGTAGTTCTGTGTGCAGTGCTGGCCCAATACCATTCCTTTCACGCCACAGTGTGGATCATAGCTGCGCCAATCGTCAGAGTGGTCGCGTTGATAGCTAGGGTATCTGTTTCGTCGGTTGCTCCGACGATAGCAAATGCTACCTCCATCATGATAACCGCCATGATGGCAGCCTCCATTGTGGTGACCGCCATGATGGCCTCCATTGTCGCCCTCCCCATGACGGTGACCTCCATGGTGACCTCCTCTATGGTGACCTTCTCCATGGTGACCTCCTCCATGATGATCTCCTCCATGGTGACCTCCTCCATAGGGACCACCTCTATGGTGACCTCCTCCATGGTTGCCCTCCCCATGAAGGCTTCCCCTATTATGCCCTTCTCCACGGTGACCTCCATAAGGTCGCTCCTCACGATGGTGACCGCCATGATGTCTCCCTCCATGGTGACCTCGTCCATGATGCATTCCTCCATGGTGGCCACCTCCATGATGGCGGCCTCCATGATGGCCACCTCGATTGTGCCCGTCTCCATCGTAAGGCCCTTCCTCATAACCATCATAGTTAACTCGCTCATAATCTCCACGCTCACCTCCGTACTGACGTTCATCGTAATCTCGTCTAGAATTATACTCATGCCGACGTCCACCTTCGTATCTAAGGCTATCTCGTCCAAAATCGCGTCGGATGCTGAAAGGCCGCCGAAGAGAGCTTTGCTGGCGTCGCTGATCGGAATTTCCATTCTGTTGGCCAGAATCTTGTCCACCGTTTTGAGCTCTATTTCGCTGGTTCAAATGCTGACCTCTGACGCGGTCGGGAAGCCGTCCAGAACGTCGCCAATTTCGTTGAACGCTTGGATTATCGTATACTTCTGCAGAGTTCTGATCAGGATTGTTTTCCGATTTCTTAAAACTATTTTAACCAATCAAAAATAGAGAGAAAGAGAAAATTACGAGTCATGACAATCAACGACACGAATAGACATAAATCTTCAGCAAATGCTGATGACTCTGATGAAGGAGCGTCTGGGTGGTCATTCAATATGCTAGAAATAACAGCTAAATCTCCATCCAACCATACACACACATACAGGCTGCCCCCACAAATTTAGTCGACAAAATTCACTCACAAGGCCCGGGGCTATAGTAGAAGACATTTGCCCAAGGTGCCACGCAGTGGGACTGAACTCGAAACTACATAGTTGCGAAACGAGCTTCTTAACGACACAGGCGTGTCCGTATGTTTGCATTTGCAGCCGGCAGGGGGCTTCCTTAGTAACAGTTGGTGAGAGAGGAAAAGGCAGAATCTATAACCGTTTATTGATTTTTTTCCTTTTTTTTTGTGGGGGTGCATTATGAGAGGAAGTTAAGTTTATGCTGATGCTTGTCCTGAATGTTAGAAACGAATTGAAGCTTGCAAAGGGTTCCAAATTCTTGCAACGGAATGTTTGCAAAGGGTTGTATTCCGATAAAGTAGTCAAATTTCTTGCAACCGGAAGGCGGCGAGCTGACAGAAACTATTGCTTAGCGGTATTTCGTCTGTCTTTACGTTCTGAGTTCAAATTTCGCCGAGGTCAACTTTGCCTTTCATCCTTTCGGGGTCGATAAATTAAGTACCAGTTACGTACTGAGGTCGATCTAATTGACTGGCCGCCCCTCCCCCAAAATTTCGGGTTTGTGCCTAGAGTAGAAAATATTATTAGTTATCCTTCCAATATGTATTTCAGTGGTGGAGGTCATACAATATTTTTATTGTTTTAAGGCCGCGTGCTGGCAGAACCGTTAGCACGCCGGGCAAAATGCTTAGCGGTATTTCGTCTGTC
>NC_069003.1:4747210-4749107 GCF_001194135.2 Octopus bimaculoides
ATATATATATATATATATATATATATATATAAATGTCTGTATGTATATATATGCAAATGAGCGCACTTACACACACACACACCACACGCATACACACACACATACATGCACATACACATGCATACACACGCATACCGACAAACAGAAACACACTGACAATATTGAATTAACCAAATATTAAGAGTTCATTTTTCATAAAAACAACGGAATCAAACAGCTATGTATACCTTTTTCTATTTAAAGTCACTAACAGTATGATCCTACTTGGATTTGGTTGCTATTTCTAGCATATAGAATGACCAAGTAGAGGCTCCCTCTTTGGCTCGTTGCTGCAGCATGTTGCAGAGATAATAATAATAATAATGATAATGATAATAATGATAATCCTTTTTACTATAGGCGTAAGATCTGAAATTTTGGAGGAAGGAGGTAAGTCGATTACATCGACCTCAGTGTATCACTGGTGCTTAATTTATCCAACCCGAAAGGATGAAATGCAAAGTGAACAACGGCGGAATTTGAACTCAGAACGTAATGACAGACGAAATACTGCTAAGCATTTCGCCCGGCGTGCTAACGTTTCTGCCAGCTCGCCGCCAACAAACTATCAATTATTACAATTATTATTATCATTGTTGTTGTTGTTGTTGGTGGTGGAGGTGTTGGTGGTGGTGGTGGCGGTGATTTGGTTACTGCTGTTGCTGTTGTTTTGGAGGTTGTTATTCTTGTTAGCACCTTCATCATCATCATCATCATCATCATTACCATCATCATTATTGTTATTATTATTTTTATTATTATTATTATTATTATTATTATTACAAAATTTGATAAATAGTGCTTATATCAAAAATTAGGAACATTTTAGAAAACATGCAGAAAACTAATCAAGGTTAATAGAAACGCTCAAAAATTTAACGGTTATTGGTGTTGTTATAACTGCCGTTATTATTATTATTATTGATGTTATTATCATAACTATTATTATTATCATCATCATCATCATCATCATCATCAAAATTATTATTGTTGTTGTTGTTGTTATTATGATTATTACATAATGCGTTGGACTGACAAAATCGGTAAAACATCAGAAAAAAAATGTTTCGAACAATTGGTTCCGATCCAAACGTTCTGAGCTCAAGTATCACCGAGGTCAATATTGTAGTTTTATTTCTCCGAGGTCAATAAAATAAACTAGAAACCAGCTACTGGGGGAACCAAAGTAATCACTCACAGCCGATCCGAGCGCTTCCAGACGGCTGCGAAACGTGATATCGACCCCGCGCACGGGGTGCTACCGGCAGCTGAAGCAAGGCTGGCACCAGTTTTTCTTCTGTCTAGCAGCTGGGGCAAAATGTTGAATGTTGGGACGAAGCGAAAACGATTGAAGCCAAAACGCTTTTCTCTTTCGATCAAGTATTGTCATAACAGTATCGTCCAGGCTATCGGATGTTATTACACCTCGCTGGTCACAATGCGCTTCACGTTATTTCAGCCTTCGAATGATGCGATCCCTCTGGTTAGGCGGACAGGCCAAACATTCCTCCCTGATCCGTCAAAGGCCAACTCATTTGTAACTGAATGAGCTGAAACAACGTGAAGTGATGTGCTTTGTTGAAGAACACAACGCGCCGCACGGTGGTCCGGGAATCGAACCCAATGATCTTGCGATCGCAAGTTTCAATGTCTTAACCACAAGGCCACGCGCTTTTACGTGTACTCAATACAAAAATAAATTCTTCTAAGTAAATACAAATTATGATCAGAAACTGGTTTAGTATTTCATGTAGGAAAGCAGCCAATCATTAGATCAATAATCCTAGCATTCTACATATATATATATAATATATATCTATACACACACGCACACACACACACACACACACACACACAC
>NC_069003.1:4749469-4749957 GCF_001194135.2 Octopus bimaculoides
TTTTTTTTTTTTTTTTTTTTTTTTTTGCAAGATAGAATGTTCCAAAGATATTTGCGCAAGTCAAGGTTAGAAGACACTGGTACAGCACAGAGGCCTTCTTCGATACAAATACATCCCAAAAATATTGGCCAATCAGAACTAGAAGAATTATGTGACACCTGTTCTTTACTAAGCCACGTACCAAAGACCTTATTCTTGCTTTTTTTGAGTGAGAGCCTAGCCTGCATTCAAAGTGACACTGGGGTACAAATATACGAAGGCTGATATATCCGCCATAACTACCCGTCTGATAAAGGTACACGATGCGCATGCGTCACAACGATACCGTGATGTCATAACAAGACAAACTGTACATAACCTTGCATAATTATCATTATTATTATTATTATTATTATTATTATTATTATTATTATTATTATTATTATTATTATTATTATTATTATTATTATTATTATTATTATTATTATTATTATTATTATTATTATTAT
>NC_069003.1:4751577-4752562 GCF_001194135.2 Octopus bimaculoides
TATTCCTACGGCCGTTTCCCTAGCCAATTGATTCAATTAGAGAAATTAAGTTATATTAAGTAAATTTAGAATTTTCATATTGAACCTTGTTAATTGGGTGTTTCATACGGGAAGAATTTGTGATTTGTGAAGGCGCTTTGCCTAGTGGTCAGGGAGTTGCACTCGCGATCGCGAGATTGCGGTTTCGATATCCAGATCGGGCGATGCATTGTGTTCTTGAGCAAACCACTTCATTTCACGTTGCTCCAGTCCACTCAGCTGTAAAACGCTAACCTTGCGATGAACTGGCAGGGTGGCGGTGGATGGGGTGTTGGTCTGCTTACCCAAGTGCATTGTGACCAGCGATGTACAACGACGACTAGTCGGTCGCCTTTCGATTTCTTGTCTCCCAAAATCACTCACAACGTTTTCGTTGAGTCAGATCCGTAGTAGAAGAGTCGTACCCTAGGTGACACGCAGTGGGACGAACCCAAAACCATGTGGTCGGGAAGCAAGCATCTAACCACACAACCACACCAGCACCTAGCCGATCCGATACTGCATACATAAATACATATACGTCTCTGCTCCAGCATGGCCGCAGTCAAATGACTGAAACAAGTAAAAGAATACACACACAAACACACGCATATATATATATATGTGTGTGTTTGTATATATATATGTATACACCACACACGTACACACACACATAAATACATACATACAAATGTATGTAAATATATATCTATATCTATATCTATATTAATATTTATATATATTTACCTACGGACAAATATGTGCATGTGTGTGTGTGTATGTGTGTGTTTGCGCGTGTGGATACATAGCTATGTGTGTAAGTGGCTAAGTTTAAACTGCTATCATGTATGTGCGTCTTCAGCAATCCCCATCGTCACCACCATCACCCTCACTAAACACACACACACACACACACACACACGCACGCACCTATATGCGTGTGTGTGTGTGTGTGTGTGTGTGTGTG
>NC_069003.1:4754467-4755271 GCF_001194135.2 Octopus bimaculoides
TATATATATATATATATATATATATATATATATATATATATATATATTGTTGTTTATCAGGAGGATATATGTGTGTATGTGTGCATGTTTTTGCATTTATACACACGCACACAAGCATCCATATAAATGTAATTATATGCATGTGTATGTGCGTGCATATATGTATTTACAAATAAAATTGCACCAGTACGTTTGTGGACGTATATATATTTCCTCGTCTTTTCTCCCTGTGCTTGCTTATCATGTACTTATAAACCATGTGTGTATTTATCAATAGCCAATTGTATGTGTATTGTTGTGTCTATATATATGTAGACTTCTTAATAATAACATACATGCACACACGTAGATGATTAGCAACATGTTTTTTCTTACCTGAAAGGATATCTGGATGAATTAAAGGCGTCTTCAAAAGTAACAGGCCCAGCGATAACTGAGACTCCACAATAGCAGACGATCGAGCAGACGACAGCTAAAACAAGCGTTAAAGGCTGTCTGGTCGCCATCTTTTTCCAACACACTTAACTATTGACGTAATATATTAGTCAGTGTAGTGCAGACAGACAGAGAAATAGATAACAGAACTGTGGCCGACTGACTGACTAACAGATTGGTTCTGCAAGTAAAAACCAACTAAAGGCTGGCTTTTGCTCGCGAAAATTCTACTGTCCTTTATATATGCTGCGCAGTCTTACATCCGCCTCCACTTTCTCTCTTACATTTCCTCCAACATCCCAGTATTCGTGTGTGTGTGTGTGTGTGTGTGTGTGTGTGTGTGTGTGTGTGTGTGTGTGTGTGTGTGTG
>NC_069003.1:4759567-4761813 GCF_001194135.2 Octopus bimaculoides
TATATATATATTAAAATAAAGATTCAGATAGAATCGGGTCCTTGAAAAGATATGTACGAAGTAGGGTCAGTTAAACCTGTGGTTCCGGCCTATGGTTGGTAAGTATCAAATAAGATATTCCGGTTGTGTACACAGAGAAAACCAGCCTTATGAGTATTTAGCGCCTAAAGCCTGGTCCAGAGCACGCGTTACGTTTAATTGTACGTTATTGGTATACTCTAAGGTGTTCGACAAGTCGTAAATCTCCTTGGTGTAATATGATCAAATGAATAAATAACAGACGATGGATAATCGTCAGCTAATTACAGCTGTTTCATAGTTAACCTCAACAGATTTCAGTCAAATCCCTACTGTATTCTTAGGATATTCTTTTGTTTGTAAAACTACGTTTCATCTGATGATTAAGGTTTTTTTTGTAATGGAGTAATGTTCTCGTTCTTCTATTAAAAATTGCGTAAGAAACAGCTGTTATGAGCTGACAATAATCGATCGTCTGTTATTATTCAATTGAGTACACACACACACACATACACACGTAAATACATGCATACATACATACATACACATACGAGTGGGTGCTGAAAAGTTTTGGGCTTTAAGGTTATTGCGAAAGGCCAAGTTGGAGGCCCAAAGTTTCGAGTTCTTGTACAGGGCTCAGAAAAACTGAAGGACTGCTGCAATAATTGTGTGAACCTGGGAGGGGAATATGTTGAATGAAATCATAATTAGCTGATTCTCCTGTATTTTCTTTTACCCAAAGCCAAGAACTTTTCAGCAGCCCCTCGTACACACACACACACACACACACACACACACACACACACACACACACACACACACACACACATATATATATATATATATACATATGCGTACATGCGTAGTGTGTGAATAGAATATTTATGGAAAGCTGAGAGGTAATTATTCTTCGACTTCTCTACCTTATATTACTAGAAAAAGCAATACATTTGTTTCCGTAAATTTAGTAACTGAAGCCATTACAATTTAGTGTAAATATAGATGATAGAGCAGAAATTGTTATGCTTCGTAGACCATATATCACCTTTAAAGACAATAAGAATAATAGTTCGAGTATTTTAACGAGATAGTTAGCTTAAAGCTGTGCTTATACTGTTGGCATCAGGAAAGATTACAAATGTACCTGGCGTACGATTTTCATGACAAAACTACCAGCCTATAAGCTCCATTTATCTCTTATAGGTAAAGCGACTACATCTTAACAGAAGTATAGATTATAAAGTGGCAACTGCAGTATTCTGTAGACCATATGTAACTTTTAGAGACCATGAGGATAATAGTCTGAAATTTTCAACGAGATATTTAGCGTAAAAATTTGCTTTTTCTCTCGACATCAGTAAAGATTTCGACTGTCTGGTATGCAATTATCAGGACAAAACTATTGGGCTATGAGTTCAGGCACTTTCCTTTTTGGTCAAACCTTCATTAATTTTTTCCAGTTTCATTTGCAAAGGAAGTTGAGGGTGGAGAAGGAAGTATTGCCTTGTAGCAAGTTTGTTGAAAGGTGGGTGAATGTTGGAAGAATGGCCAGTGTGAGAGGACCAATTCTGAGCGAGCACCTGTAAACAGAAGGAGAAGGGCACTTGCCCTATTGTTCAGGCATCCCTGGTTTTTGTGATTTTTTCCACGATGTCCTTAATGCTCCCCGCTCCTATTGGGAGTTTTAAATTGTTCAATTTAATTGTTATATATATATTGTTTACACGTTGTAAAACCCATTGTACCGTGCTGTTTTTGTCTTTTATGTTGTTGTATGTATTTTAATGTAATTTTATGTAAGCCCTTGTGGCCAATTAACGAATCAATAAACGCAGCACACACACGCCTGCGCTATATCAGTCTATATTAAATGTGTGTGTGTGTGTGTGTGTGTGTTGCATGTTTATGCATGTGCACATGCGCATATGTGTGTATGTGTGTCACTCTCTTAGACGCACTCACAGACACAGACACAGACACACACACACACACAAACACAAAGTCACACACACGCCTGCATATACACCCACACATGCTCGCACACACACACACACACTGCGTTCTGTTTTCTTCCTATCTGTCTGTCAATGTATCTCTGTCACTCTCAGTTCACCGAAAATTCTAGATCTGTGTCACGTGTCAACGCCACCCGACTGGCACCCCACCCCCACTCTTAACCCATCCACCCCCACCACCATCCCTCCCACTCTCAACCGCCACCTCCCTCC
>NC_069003.1:4763654-4764778 GCF_001194135.2 Octopus bimaculoides
GTGTTTCCTAAGATTAATTTTGAGGATGTGGTCAAAGACTTTGTAATTAAAAAAGGAGTAGAAGAAAACTCGTCAAATATGAATAAAGTGGAAGTATATACAAATAAACGTTATTGAGTGTGCCTTTCCAAATGTAGACATTGCCGTTCTATATCTAAGAGATGAGGGATTCTGTATATTATTTACATTATTTACATCGTTTACATTTGACGGATATTTGTCCTCATCTTGTTTGTTGTTAACACAACGTTTCGGCTGATATACCCTCCAGCCTTCATCAGGTGTCTTAGGGGAAAAATACGAAAACTAAAAGAAGCAGCACATATGCTAGGACACAACAACCTCCTAAGCAGACCGAGTGCAGATATGAACAGCATATGGGAACCGATATTAAGGAAGGATAGATAAATATTAGATTTATAAGCCCTAAAATTCCCTCCATAATTTCCCACGGGCATATGGCGTAGTGGTCACTGTCATTATTATTATTAATTTTCTTCATCTCGACTAAGTACCTGTGCATTCATCATCATTATTTTACCTATTTTAATCAACGTGTGAAAAATTGAAGCATGTCTTTGACCATTCCGAGCTGTATGAACTTTTGGCCCACCCTGTGTACACACACACACACACACACACACAAGCTCAGACTCCAATTGCTGACGTCTCGCCTACGAATCTTTGAGCAATGGCGATCTGAGTAACGCTGCTACTAAACAAACGGCGTACAAACCGAACACCCTGTGTTGAGTGCTACTTACTAATGTTTGTCTACCTACCCTCGTGTGTGTATGTGTGTGTACGAGTGCGTACGTGCGTATATCATTACATATATGAGTGTATTTGTACGATACGTAGAGGTGTCCATGTTTGTCATCGTGTGTTACGTAACATTCGTACATCTGGCTTTTCTTTCTACCGCATGAAGCATCCCGGATGAAACTTAACCTATTTCTGTAGAACCAACCAGGGTTGCAGATTTGATGGGTTTCAGTTGGAACCAGGGTTCACCGAGCCGTATAATCTCCATAGAATAAACAACTTTAGTTTTTACAGCATGGCTTTTCAGTTTTTGACACTTCTCATGTACACATGTGTGAATATATATACATATATATATA
>NC_069003.1:4765075-4768480 GCF_001194135.2 Octopus bimaculoides
ATATATATATATATAGTATTTATATATATATATATATATAGTATTTATATATATATATTCATGTATGTATGTATATGTATGTATATATATATATATATGTATGCATATGTATGTACGCGTGTATGTATGTATATATATGTATATATAAATATTATATCTATCTATTTACCTATCTATATATGTGTATATGTGTGTGTGTCTGTGTTTGCGCGCGCGCGCGAGTGTAGTGTGTATGGGTGCGTGCGCGCGCGTTTGTATACATTTGTATATATGTATTTGTATACCGCATTTTTGTACACACACATACACACACACACAGACTGACAGACAGACAGACAAACAGACAGAGATAAACGGATAGACTTGCACAAAGATATATAAACATATATACATATTGGTTTCAAATTTTGGCTCAAGGCCAGCAATTTCGGGGAAGCTCTAAGGCCTTGTGGAAAGAAGTAAGGAGGCATCACATGTCCTTCATTGCTGATAACCCCTAAAACCATGACAGTCGCAACAAATTTTGTATGCATAACACTTGAAACTTCAGAAGGGTCTGCACATAACCATCTGTCATTTTTTCTGTTACCTTTTTGATCTTGGTCGAAATTTTTCTCGTTAGATAAAAACAAAATCAAATCTTTTGCTGGATTTTTCAGTTTGTTTAAGAGCCTTTTAGATCTGTTGTAATGATTTTCTTTTGCTTTTTCTGACAAATTGACCTTTCGTCATCATATAAGACTTATACCTAATGTCTTCGTGAACAACATTTCTGACTGTTCCTTCTGACACATGGAGATCTTTTGCAATTGACCTCATGGACTTTCTGGGATTGTAACCAATGGTATGTTGAACTTGCTGGATAAATTCAGGTGTTCTGATGATTTCAGAGCACTTAGAACACTTTTTATGCCTTGATACTGGTGATACATTTCCATCTTCAGTCTCTAGCTCCTTACAAACTTTGTAGACGAAAGATCTAATACATGAAGCATTAAAAATAACGAGGTCTGCTCAAAATGAGTTTGAACTCTTGAAATATTGCCGACGCATCGTGTTCAAGATAGCAATGCGTAGCAATGACTTTGTCTTTGAGTTTAATCTATAGTTGATTATAGATATGATAGAAGATACCTGTCTAAGTTTCCGCACGGTGAGATTGAACCCGAGACCTCGTAGGTGTCAAGCGAACTTCTTAGCCACACAGCTATGTCTATGTCATTGCCTCGTGATCTTTTCGAAAACCCTGAAAAAATAGATAATAATAATAATAATAATAATAATAATAATAATAATTATAATAATAATAATTCTTATAATAATAATAATAATAATTATAATAATAGTAATCAACGGGATGGTCACATCAGGGTCACATCTGGCATATCTTTACTCATAGACACGCCTATATACGGAAGAACTTTGCGTCATAGCCACGTGGTTCTAATTTTTATCCCATGATGCAACACTTTGGGCGAGTGCTTGCAACTGTCGCCTGAGGTCAAGCAAAATCTTTTGAGTGGAATTTTGGAAAAGGAAACTAAGTGGGCGACTGATGGATTAGCAGAGAGCATGGGTGGCCTATTGGATAAAATAGCAGACATATAACAGAGAGGTCGAGGGTTCGTATTTTCTACAGGACAGAGCAACGTCAGAGACATTTAATTTACCATTTAATTCTCAAAGTGTCCCAGTCTACTTAGCTGTAAACAGGTACCAACTTCAATGACATCTCTTACGAAAATTTAGACTCTCAAACATGATCAATATCATATTCTTTCCATCAGAGGACATCCAGGCGAACATCATCACTTTGGCGAGGTTTTTGCACCTGTAAATGACATTTTTAGCTCTCTCGTGTGGGCCAGAAGCCAGAACTCGGCTGTTGTGTCTGTCTGTGTGCGTATCTTGGGTGAAATTCTTCTCATCTGTGTAAAAGATCCCTCCAAGGTTTTGTTTCACCTTGTTCAAAAGGATCTTCACCCTCTCCAACCTTCTAACCTTTTGTAACCCGGTGCCTCACAGGTCACGTGTAGGATTTGATACACGTCTTCTGTCACCGCTCTTTGAACTGCCATGGCTGAACCTCTCACGTGCCAAGCATCTTAGGGATTGAGTTGGATCTCTTCTGAATACATATACCCACACACACACACATATATATATATATGCAATTATATATTTACATACATACGCGCTCATGGATATATATATATATATATATATATATATATATATATATATATATATATATATATATATATATATATATATATATATATAATAAAATAGTATATATATATATATGCATATATACACACATATATGTAGATACCTACATATATATGTATATATACATGCATACGTGGGTACAGGATGTCAAAAAAACGTGAACAAAATGAGAAACGAGAACATAAAAAACAAAAGCATGGAAAACGAAAATTATTTTCGAACAACGAAAGAAACAAATAGAGAAACGAGACAAGCAACATAAATAACATTCCCTTCATCAGCTGTCCCCTATTTTATCTACTTCGCGTTTCGAAGGTAGAGACAAGACGTGACTTCGTTAAAACAGTCCTTCCCCCAAAGCAAATTAAATGAAATTTGGGGATTTTTTGCGGAGGGTTAAAGTGATAACAAAAACAGGACAGTAAGAACAAACGGTAAGAGCAGTTAAGCCAGTACGAGGTAAAGTTATATATATATGTGTGTGTGTGTGTGTGTGTGTACATGTAAACACACGCGAGCATATGTATATATATAGAGAGAGAAAGAGAGAGTGAGAGAGGAGGTGAGAGGGAGAGAGAAAAACATATCCCTCTATATAATCACTATCATCATCATCATCATCATCATCATTCTCGTATCACCACCACTACCACCACCACCACCACCGCCATCACCACTACCAACATCACATCCTGCTGAACAGCTATCAACCTTTTGCACCACTTATTTACACAGTTTTTCTCTTCCGTTCAAACTTTAACTGGCCACACCACCACCACCGCCACCACCGCCACCACAACCACAACCACCACCACACCAACCCCCACCGCCCCCATTACTCCACTACTACTCGCTATAATCGTGTTACCATATGTTGTTCGTGTTGCTATTGTTGTTGTTGTTGTTGCTTAACTTCAGCTCGGCCTACATTGAGCAAAACTATGGCCGTCATTATAATTATTATTGTTGTTGTTATTGATGTTATTGTTGTTATTGTTGTTGTTGTTCCCCTCGTCCTTCGCCCTGGTAGCAAATAAATTACTACTACTACTACTACTACTACTACTACTACTACTACTACTACTACTACTACTACTACTACTACTACTGTTATCATTATTATCGTGGCATCATGTGTGTAATGCACTCTGAGACTTGGCAGTTTTTTTTTTG
>NC_069003.1:4769052-4770570 GCF_001194135.2 Octopus bimaculoides
ACTCTTGACCAGACATGTTTTCATGTTCAAAACTTTATACTGATATCAAATTCTGGCACAAGGCCAGCAATTTTGAAGGAGAGGATAAGTCAAATTGCATTGAACCCTAGCATGCAACTCGTATTTATTTTATCGAACCTCCGAAGGGATGAAAGGCTAAGTCGAACTTTGTTCAACATTTACTATTACCACGCAGAAAGGCGGCGAACTGGTAGAATCGTTACCGCGCCGGGAAAAATGCTAAGCGACATTTCATCCGTCCTCGCTTTCCGTGTTCAAAATCCGCCGAGGTCGACTTTGCTTTTCATCCTTTCAAGGTCGATAAAATAAGTACCAGTTGCATACTGAGGCCAACGTAATCGACTTAACCTTTCCCGCGAAATTGAGTGCAAATACTTCCAAGTGAACCAATTACTATTGGTATCAGGTCTACTCTCTTCATTGACCACAACCTCCGTATTTCCCACTTCAAATCGTCATAGTTGTTTATTTGTTCTTCTTCTTTCACGTTGATCCTGTTGTCACCGAGGCATGCTATATCGATTACCATACATGTTCCTTCTTTTTTATTCACCACAACAACACCCGGTTTCCGATGTCTGGCCGGGTGATCGCACTGGATCATTGCATCCCACGGGATTTTACAATTCTCATTTTCGGTGACTCCTTCTGGAGTTTTGCCCAACACCTATAGCAATCTAATTTGTTTGAGCAGTTGAAAAAACACTTTGCAGAACATGATGAAACAGGAATTGTTACTAAGATGTTGACGGCCATGAAAGCTGCTTTTATATACTCTTTCAACGACATCAAAGCCAATGCCTGTGGAATCTAGTGAATGCGTGCTCTCCGTAAGCAAATTTTGCGTAGGTAGATTGCCTTTATCGCGTTTCGGAGACAGAGTTTAACACAATAATGTGATGTGACAAATTGATTGATCTTTTATGGGTCATCTGACGCATCAGGCTTGATGATAATATAACCGAGTGCACAGTGTATTCCTTGCTCATTACCATTGAAATCACTGTGATTTCATTTCCTCAATAATTTATCCGGACTGAAATAATAGGTTGATATGCGAAAGAACAGTTTGACAGTTTGGTCTAGCAGCACTTCCGTTGCTGAGTCACTAACAAAGAATTATATAATTGACGAAGACAATTGATTTTTACTCTGGCTGCAACTCTTGCTTTCTTGAATGAAAATTGTTTCTTGATTGTTTTCGCTTATATCTTTTAAATTTTCTTTCCGAAACACATTTAGAAGGTGTTTAGAATCTAAGCTGTCCGATGAACGGGAACGTGAAACTCTGAGCAGCAAACTTTTTGTGTTATTTTTGTGATGTTTTTCAGCTTTAATAATAATAATGTGTGTGTGTGTGTGTGTGTGTAGTTGAAATTTACAGAAAAACAAAAGACAAAGACAGGTGTATAAACAAGAAGCAGCTCGAGAAAGTGAGAAAGCCTTTTACGTTTCGAGCCTACGCTCTTCAGCGGAAAGGATCACGATGAAATAAAC
>NC_069003.1:4770923-4771847 GCF_001194135.2 Octopus bimaculoides
ACATATATATAGATATGCATATAAATATATATATACGTATATCCATATATATATATATATACACATACATATATACATGCATATATATACAAGCATACATACACACACATACACACATGTATATATATATATATATGCATACATATACATACATGCATACATACATACACACAGATACACACACCTGCGCTCGCGCACACACACAAACATATATATGAGTGTGTGCGTGTATGTGTGTGTGTGTGTGTGTGTGTGTGTGTGTGTGTGTGTGTGTGTAACATCAAAACTCACATCACAAAATCACCAACATCAATAACAGTCTCCGCCGCCGCCTCCGCCGCTGTCACTGCTACCAACAACACCAACATCATCGCAACGTCATCGCCAACAAACAGCGTCACCGACAACAAATCAACACCACCACCACCACCACTATTACCCCCCCTTCTCCGCCATCACAACCCTCCCCGCTACCATAGCAACAACACCAACATTAATATCGTTGTTCTTGCTGTTATGAGTCAGACACCAGCTTCCTACTCACATCCGTCTTAACTTCGTCAATTTTTATTCAGCTGCTGCCATTCCGTAACCAAAAACCCGGATCTAATTACAAAACACGTTCGAGTTTAATTCTTTCTGGAACCGTGTAACAAGTGCAAAACATATTCTTTTATTCTTTTACTTGTCTCAGTCATTTGACTGCGGCCATGCTGGAGTACAGACTTGAAAAGGTTTTTAGTCGAACAAATCGACCCCGGACTTGTTTTTTTCAAGCCCAGCACTTATCCTATCGGTCTCTTTTGCCGAACCGCAAGTTTAGGGAGACGTAAACACACCATTAGCGGTTATCAAGTAGTGGTGGATGGTGGGGGGACAAACATAGACACAAACACACACACACATGCACACACACACACACAC
>NC_069003.1:4772143-4773638 GCF_001194135.2 Octopus bimaculoides
AAACCCAAAAGAACAAAAGAAACATAACTGTTAATTAATTAATTAATTAATTAACTCGTTCATTTATTTACTTATTAATTATTCATTGCTGGGTCTGGAAGGAGGAGTATTCTCCTTGTCCTTCGGCACTCCTCCCAAACCGGCGAGGCCTGCTGTTAATGATCCGCCCCAGGCGGCACCCTGGTTTTAAAAATAAGCTAAATTAAAACCGTCCGTTAAAATTTCACGTTAATTTATGTCCCAAATGCTAATTCAATTATGACGAAGTAATTTTACGAAATTATTCTTTAAGGCGCCGGCGTGGCTGTCTGGTAAGAAACTTGCTTCACAACCACGTGGTTCCGGGTTCAGTCCCGCTGCGTGACACCTTCAGCAAGTGTCTTCTACTATTGCCACGGCCAGACTAAAGTCTTGTGAATGGATTTGGTAGACGGAAACTGAGAAAAAGCTCTTCTTGTGTGTGTGTTTGTGTTTATGCTTGTGTCTATGTCTGTGTATGTATGTATGCATGCATGTATGTATGCATGCATGCATGTATGTATGTATGTATGTATGTATGTATGTATGTATGTATGTGTGTATGTATTGGCAAATGTAAAATAAGAACAAAAACAGCAAAAGGACGAACACAGTGAATGTATTATTTTGACGGTCAGTTTAAGTTGGAGTAAAAAGGAGGTGTGACGTTTCGAGTATGGACCTTCGTCAGAAAGAGGAAATGTCTGGAGAGAAGGAAAGAGATATTCTGACAAAAGCACGTGTGTAGCTACAAGGCCGAAGTGACCGTGACAACATGGTTTAACTGCATACAACGTAACATCGACTGAATAAAAAAACTCAATACCTATATGGAGTCATATGTTGACAGTAACTTCGAAGTTTCACCAGGCATGTGGATAACTTAAATTACACACACACACACACACACACACACACACACACACACACATATATATATATATATATATATATGCCCATTTGCACATATATTCTTAAGTTGGTAACAGTTTTTGTGAGTACAGAATACCTTACTTTGTGAACAGGTTTTGTTCTCACGAAAAATGTGTGTGTATAAACACATACAAACATACATATATTCATACATACATTCCTGCATAAATACATACATACATACGTTCTATACATACATATATAGCAACACAAAAGCAATTTAGGAAATAACGTAATACAAAAGCAGTGAAGAAAAACAAATCCAAATGGGAAAAAAACTAAAAAAAACAACCACAAAAGCCCTCACCGCACCCCTCCACCACATTTAGACCGACAGACAGACAGACAGACAGACAGACAGACAGACAGACAGACAGACAGACAGGCTGGGACACAGGTGTAATATGGCCGCTGTCTGTTATGCGTTAAAGATTGTTTCAAGTCAGAATTTCAAAACATGGAGCTGAAAGAACTTTCTCAAAACATGTCAAAATTATCTCCTCAGAATAATGAAACGTTGCACAGTGGTGGTGGTGGTGGTGGG
>NC_069003.1:4774480-4776007 GCF_001194135.2 Octopus bimaculoides
ACACACACACACACACACACACACACACACACACACACACACACACAGACACTCATACAAACACACACAACTAGAACTGTCCCTCCACTCTTAGCAGACGTTTGTCCCATTTAACAGAACATTACTCACAAAGAGTATCAACTCCACCAATTCCAATGCGTCTTTTTCTTGTTCGCCCCCACTCCCTAACCTACTAAACCACCGCCACCGCCGCCGCCGTCATCACACTGACATAACGCCCCTCATTCTTCTAAAATGCTTCTATCCTCACCAACCGACCAACCAGCCAACCAACCAGCCCGCCATTTCTCGAGTCGTTCGAAGGAGTCTGTGACCCGCTAGAAATAACAACGACATGGACATCTGATCACACTTTGCTCCTTTACTCTTAATACAAACAGACGAAGGACACATTCGGTATATGTAGAGATAGAACTAAAATGTCTGAAAGCAAACTATGGTGGGTGGGTCACCGTTGGAACGTCCTTGGCTAGCTTCTTTTTATCATTTTATTTGTTTCAGTTATCGGATTGCTGCCATGCTGAAGTGTTTAGTCGAACAAATCCCCCCACCCCACCCTGCTATTGTTCTTATTCCTGTTGTAGTTGTTCTTGTTGTTTTTATTATTGCTATCGTTGTTGCTGTCATTATTGTTGTTATTATCACCATTAGCTCACCCCGTAAAATGCTAAGTGGTATTTCGTCCGCCGCTACGTTTTGAGTTCAAAATTTCGCCGAGGTCGACTTTGCCTTTCATCCTTTCAGGGTCGATAAATTAAGTACCAGTGAAACATTGGGGTCGATGTAATCGATTAACCCTTCTCCCAAAATTTCAGGCCTTCTGCCTTTAATAGAAAGTATTGTTACTATTTCTTTTTATCACAGGTTTTGTTGGAGCTCCTGGAGTCTTGCACGCAAAGCAGGCTTACTACCTGCAGCCTACGATACCATTGCTATCCATTCTTTTCAGCTATCTAATATTTTGTTGATTATTCTGGCTGTGCCAAGAAGGCAGACCTTTTGTAACAATTCTACTGGGCACTCTATTCCGATTTCCTGTATATTCCTCTTGATGCCTTCTGATACTGTTCCCAAGGACCCAACAATAATTCGCACTATCTTCACCTTCTTCATTTTCCATAGCCAAGCTATTTCATACTTAAGAGGGTTGCATCCATCTACCTTTTCGCCTTCCTTCTTGACTATTCGTGGGTCAAAGGGGCATGCAACATCAACTATGTAAAGCATATGTGGGGCACCTTGTCCACCACCTATTATTATTATTATTATTATTATTAATATCAATTTATTTTGCCAATTCCGGTACATATTCTATCGATCTCGTTGTCCGAACCGTGATGTTACAGGAACAAAAGCAAACCAACACCGGTTGTGAAGCGGTGGTGTGGGACAAATACAATCACAAAAACACACTCACCCACACAAACAGGCACGCGCACACGCGCACACACACACACACACACACACACACACACACACATATATATATATACATATATATATATA
>NC_069003.1:4776755-4777685 GCF_001194135.2 Octopus bimaculoides
TCTCTCTCTCTCTCTCTCTCTCTCTCTCTCTCTCTCTCTCTCTCTCTCTCTCATTCTCTATCTATCTATCTATATATATATCTGTCTGTTTATCTATCTATCTACGAGGGGTGTTCATTAAAAATTTCGTCTGACCCACTTCCCAAGGACTGGGATAAACGAAGCTTGGCATAATCATTAGTCCTTGCCTACACGGCCACCACCAATGATGACACACCTCTCCTGTCACTTTATGCAGCTGTGAAGACCTCCTCTTTAGAAGTCGGTAGGTTGCGTCTGGAACCAAGACGTTACCTCGGAAATAAGTTCATCATCATCCGAAAAGTGCTTCACCTTCAAAAACAACTTGATGCTTGTAAAGATGTGGTAGTCAGATGGTTCGACGTCAGGAGAATAAGGGGCATAAGGATGGATTTTATAGCTGCAAGAATGTGCGTTCATCTGGGCAACATGCGCATTGTAAAGTGGGGCATTGTCTTGGAGAAGGCGAACTCCTTTGGTCAGCATGCCACGCCTCTCTGCTTTGATGGCGTCTCGCAATTTCTGCGGCAGAGATGCATAATATGCCGTGTTAATTGTGGCGTTCTTTGCCAGAAAATCCATACACATATATACATACATACATATATACATACATACATAGATACATATATACATACATACATACACATATGCATACATACGATATATGCGTCCATTTTAACTTTGATACAAGAGCACCACTGCGAGCCAAGGCGTAAATCCCATGGTGGAGAACATTTGCAAGGTACTGCGTTCAATCCCACTTTGTGGTACTTCGCACGAGTTTCGTTTGCGACATCTTCAGTTCCACCCAACCCTTGAGACAGAGACTGAATCGGATAAGGAAACTGTGAGGACGAAAAAACAAAAATGAAGCCTTTTGTTTGATGTGTATCGGAAATGCCTTAC
>NC_069003.1:4789686-4793577 GCF_001194135.2 Octopus bimaculoides
TATATACATATATGTATATATGCATATATGTATGTACATGTATATATTTATAAACTTCCATTCACTTCTGTGTATACACTCAATCAAACCACGAATACATACAACTTTAGATACACATGTACACACCTACTCACCTACACACACTCACACACATACACACACACATAAGTGCGCACACATACTTTCATGCATACAAAACACACATGTATAAACAGCGGCCGTCTATTACACGCTGTCGTGTGGACATACAATTCTCCTTCTGACTATATTACATCAATTCAAAGCCGTCAGACGACCAATATGTCGGCCAGTGTCGTCTGCTGAAGGTTAATGGAAGGCCAGCTGTATAGATTGAGTTTTGTCCACCTCTCTGCTTCCATTACACCCAATGTTTATTCAGTTCAAATCTTTAGTTATTGTATTCCGCTGTGCCGTGAAACGTGTGTGTGTGCCTTTTCTTTATCGTATCATAATTTTCATTAAAAAACTTTGTGCACCGGAAGATTTTCGCCATGGGGAGAAAATTGTTCCTTTACATTTCAATGCCTGTTTTTCTGTGAATACGTGAGCGTTTCTGTGTGTTTTAGCGAATGTGTGTGTTTGTGTGTGAGTGTATGTGTGTCTATACCTTGAGTGTGTGATTTTTTGCGTGTTTGTATATGTGTATGCGTACATGCATGTTTCTAAATATCTATATATGTGTATGCCTCTATACGATTATATGTGGAAAGCATGGATGCATGTTTGGGTGTGTATATATGCGTATGTGCACATGTGTATATGTATATGTGTATATCTCTATATATGTGTATCTGTTCAATGCATGTATGTCTCTCTCCTCTCTCTTCATATATATATATATATATATATATATATATATATATATATATATATATATATATATATATATACACTCACACACATATATGTTTGTGTAAGTCGATATATGCGTGTGTGTATTTGTATATGCAAGCATGTATGTGTGTATATCTCTACAGGTACGTGTGTGTGAAATGTAGGTATGTATACTTATCAATGGCAAATGAGTACAGTATGTGTGTGCAAGGATGTGTGTGAGGATGTAAATATATTCGTTGAGAAGGCGCGTGGCTTGGTGGTCAAGGTATTGAGCTCCCAATCGTAAGACCATGAGTTCGGTTCCCCGCGTTGCCCTTTGTCCTTGAGCAAGACACTTTATTTCCCGTTGCTTCAGTTCATTCAGCTGGAATAAATGAATAGCACCTGTATTTCATAGGGCCAGCCTTGTCACACTTGGTATCATGCTGGATCTCTCTCAGAACTCCGTTAATTCTTTAGCATTTAAACCGACCATATCCATCCAAAAAAAATATTCTACCTGTTTTAGTTTCAAACAGGCCAGATCTGGCCTCTGACACCTACACTACAATGTCAATCTAAAAATAAACAGTTACATCATCAAAATCTCAAAAGTACAAGATAATCCCCGATTAATTCCAAGCAATGTAAATATTATAAACAAGCTTTACATTCGACAGAATAATCTGTATGCTAAAGATCTGGCATTGAAGATGCTTTCTTGTTCTTTTTATGATGTGCCCTGCCCATTATGTCCCAGAGGTGTTCAATAGGGTTCATATCTGGTGACTGGCTTGGCCGTGGAAGCTTTTTAATGCCATTCTCTTCCTACAAATCTTGGGTCATTTTAGCCGTGTTGCAAGGAGCCCCATCTTCCATCAATAAAAAGTCTTTTTTTAATCATTTAACCACTGGAGAAGATTGGAAGGAGTCCTTTCTGCAATATGGACTCATATTTATCTAAGCTCCACGGTGGCTCCAGCAGAAGATAATGGCGGACTTTTGCTGACTCTTTCGCCACAACTTTCTCTCACTCTTTCCTCCTGCATCTAGCAGCTCACCTGCGACGGACCTGCGTCCCGTCCAGGTGGGGAACCTATATGCCAACGAAACCAGGAAACCGGCCCTTATGAGCCAGGTATGACTCGAGAAGGAACATGGCGGGGAAATAGGAAACGATAGAATAAAAAACAAACAAACCAGATTTATTTAAACAACAAGCACTGGCGCCGATTTGTACGACTTAACTTTCCAAGCCAGTGCCACAGAATGGCCGCAGTTGAGTGACTGAAACACGTTAAAGAATGAAAGTGTAAAAGAATACCACTTTCTACAACTTTTGAGTAGAACTTGCACACCAAGATCACACATCGTGATTGATTTCTCATCGAATATAACCCTTGCACCCGAATCATTCTTCAATTCAAGAATTCATCTTTACAATAATCAGGAAATTTTTCAACTGACAGTTTATATGGATTTTGCATTAATCCACCTCTTCATCACTAAATTCATGAAAATATCGGCTTCTTCATTTTCTATTGCTGTCTAATACAATTTTTTTTAATGCCAAATTTGGAAGCACTTGGTCTTCTCTGCTACTAACAAGAATTATTGACAGCTTCCGAAACAACATCATTTTTGATACTGACCTTTCGGTTTGTTCGTGAAAACTTTCAAAGAATCGATGAAATTTTATGATGTTTGTATTCCTCCTTTGCATCTGAAGAATATGAACCAAATAGGCAAAGAGCGCGATCCATGCATCATTATTCAACAAGGAAAAAATTTCCCATCCTTCTCCGAACTTCAAAAAAATAATGCGCGGTCATCTCAGACAGTTGTTCAGTTACATTTCCTCCAGAAAACCGCTGAACAATTTGAATAGTAAAGACCAAAATATGGCCTGCTTCCTTTACCAATATGGAACCACTTGAAATCTTACGAGCTGAGAGTCACTCTTTTGTTAAAATTAACAGATTGTTTTTTAATTCCGAAATTTATCTAATGAATCTGGAAGAATCATGGATCCATCACTGAATGAAGGATCATACGGTGAAGACACTTCAGATTCCGTGCTCACGTTTTAACACAAACTTGAAATCCGCATTCTCTTCCAAATAAATCTGGAAACGCAACTGTATTGCATACGCATGCGTCATCTTACAAAAGATCTTCTTGTTGTTGTTGTTGTTGTACTTCTTCTTCTTCTTTCTTTGATTCCAAAGAGGCTGGAATTTTTTTTGTAGAATATCTGAGAAACTCGTCTTAAAATGAACCTGAGTGAAGAATATTGGAAACACCAGTCACTGCGGATACGATATTATATTAATTTATTCTTTTCTACTTTCGGTACAAGGTCAGAAATCTTGGGGGAGGGGACCAGTCGATTAGATCTACCCCCATTACACAACTGGTACTTAATTTATTGACTTCGAAAGTGTGAAAGGCAAAGTCGACTTCGGCGGAATTTGAACTCAGAACGTAACGGCAGAAGAAATACCGCTAAGCATTTCGCCCGGCTCGCTAACGATTCCGCCACATCGCTGCCTTAGAAATATTTAATATTAAATATTCATTATGGGAAAAAAAATCCTGAAAACAACTTAAGTGCGATTAAGGAAAAGCTAGGAGAAAAGCAACCGGGTTTAAATCGGGTGGGATTATATATAAGGGGGTGAGGGGTGTGGTTTTGATTTTGTGTGAGAGGAGAGGGTTCGACTGAATCACATGACCAATAAAAACACAGAGTGGTATCGATAAAGATTAAGAAAGAATCCTGGGTTTGCGGTTGTTTCCGTGACAATCAATAAATGCAGGAGGACAGCATGATGCTGTTCCTTAAGAGATTTAGAACGGGGAAACTGGGAGGGGTGGAGGGGCAGTTGTGGCGGCGGGGTCGGAGTTTGAAAGTGATGTTAGGGGGGGTCGCGGTATTGGTGCTGCAGTGGTGATGTTATGGTAGTGGTGGTGGTAGTGGTGATGGTGATGGTGTAGGTAGTTGAGGTGGTGGTGGTGGTGGTGATGTGGTCGCGTTATTGGTGCTGCAGTGGC
>NC_069003.1:4793919-4795050 GCF_001194135.2 Octopus bimaculoides
GTATTCGACTGGTATTTATTTTATTGCCCAGGAAACAATGAGAGGCAGAGTCGACCTCGGCGGAATTCGAGCTCAGAATGTAATTTGGCCCGAGACGCCGACCATTCTGTCAGCTCCCTGCCTGAACGTCTAGGATGCCGACACCGCCATCATCATCATTGCTCTCTCTCTCTCTCTCTCTCTCTCTCTCTCTCCTTCTCTCCCCCTCTGTCTGTCTGTCTCTCTCTCTCTCTCTTCAAACTTCCTGTATACACTTCCTCCCATACACATATACATATACACAAAAGAAACACATAAGTTCATACGCATAAACACACACACTTAACCACACAGACTTCGGGCAAATAAGCACACACACACACACACACACATAGATACACACAAATACGCACACACACACACATACACACACACACAAACACGTGCACATTTAGACATACATAAACACTCATCCACATAAACACAGACAACTACACATACACATAAGCACGCGTGCACACACAAACGTACACGAGTTCTCTTTATTTCTCATTCTTTCTCTCTCTCTTTCTCTCTCCCTCTCTCTCTCTCTCTCTCCCTCCACTCTTCTCTCCAAACACCCCCTACCTCTCACCACCCCTCTTTCCCACCCACCCTCTCTCCAACCGTCTTCCTTTCACTTTAAAACTCCTGTATACACACTTACTCCCCCCTTCTCATACGCGTAAACATACACACATATACACATGCATATACACACCTAAAAAGATACTCATAATACACTCACAAACACCTCCACACACACACACACACACACAAAAGCACATACGCATAGACTCACACCAGCACACAGCCCTTTTCCAAAACGTAATGTACTGGATAAATATTTACCTAATATTTTTCAGTGAATTTAATAAACTACCTTTCACTGCAATTCTGTTGTTCTCAGGCAGCTTCAATCTCGGCCAAGCTAATGCCGTCTTTTACACTCATATTCTACACGCTGTATTTGCATAGGAAACGAAATAATGAAAGTTTGTTATTAATTTATTCCTAAATATGGAATTAACGAACAATAACAAAAATGAAGATTTTTCAAACTAAAATAATAATGAGGGTGATGGTGATGATGATGATGATGATGATGATGAT
>NC_069003.1:4795823-4796548 GCF_001194135.2 Octopus bimaculoides
GTATGTAAGAATGGAGGACTGCAGGACTCCGAAGTAAGTCTTGTATGATGAACTGGGGAATGGAAAGCGTTCTTCTCCTAAACCTAATCTGAGTTTCAAAGACTGCTTAAAAAATTTTTTTTTTTAGATCATTGGAGAAAACTAGCATCTTGGAAAAAGTAGAAAAAAAGGATCTGAATGGAAACTGCTATTCATCACGAAAGCAATAAATGATGAAACTGAGAACTGCGAAATAGCGCGAAGAAATCAAGAAAAGTTGGATGTTAGAAGAGGTTTAGAAGTGATATTTACAGGAGATGTGGGTGACCCGAGTGAGCTGACATGCAATGAATGTGGGAAAGTCTACTTCAAAAGGACGAGACTGAAATGTCAAGAAAAATGCCACGTACGGAGAGTTTGTGCCATACAGAGCATAACAAAATGCCATGGATGTGGCAAGGTTTGCTTACCAGCGATGGGGCTTGGACCGACACATGTGTGTGATGACCAGCAAGTGGCTACTATTGTTGTTGTTGTTGGGGGAAGTCATGCATGTAACATCTGTAGCAAAGAGCGTGGGTCTCTTGCCAGCCTGAAAAGTCACATTCGTGCTGCTCACACCTGAGAACTATTCTGAATTGTTTCAAACGATGCCTATACTCCACTACGAGCAAAGCAGCCTCATATACATATACATATATACATATATATATATATATATATATATATATATATATATATATATA
>NC_069003.1:4799236-4799809 GCF_001194135.2 Octopus bimaculoides
CACACATATATATATATATATATATGTATGTATGTATGTATGTATATATGTACTTATGTATGTATGTGTATATATATATGTGTGTGCGTGTGTCTATTTAATTCCTCCAACACCTCAAATTACTTACCGCCTGCTTCCGTGCTCTGTGTCTCTATCCATCTCTGTCCAATAACCAATCTCTAAGTCCTAAAACTCTACAGATTTAGTGTACAGCCTTCATTCAGTTTGATCAAAAAAAGAAAGATACACACACACACACACACACATACACACGCATGCGCGCGTACGCACATATATATAATTAATTAAAATAAATAAAAATAACAAAGAGAAAAAGTATTCCATTTAATGTATTTTATTTGTTACTTTTAGGCTTTTATTTTGTTGGTAACTTTTGCGGCGTTTTACTTCATGTTTTTCTCTTTTTGATTTTCTTTTTGCTTTTTTTTTGGGGGGGGAGGGAGGCTTTTTGTTTTTTTAGTCATCTGACCAATCCACATTGCAAGTGTACGAAGTATATAAATCAATCCCATCACTTCATAATAACAACATTTGCCAACAAACCAGATAGCT
>NC_069003.1:4799819-4801482 GCF_001194135.2 Octopus bimaculoides
GAGAGAGAGAGAGAGAGAGAGAAAGAGAGAGAGAGAGAGGGGGGAGAGAGAAAGTAAAATAGAAAGGTTCCCACCGCCTCCCGTTTCATTTCTTTGGCTGCCATTTTTGTCCTTTCTATTTCTCCTTTTTGCCTTTCTTTACGTTGAGAAACGATCCATATTTTAGTGATATTTCGTCTTGCTTAATAGAATCGTGATTGAAATAATATGTCTTGCGTGTACCCAGTCCACTAGTTTTCAGTACAGAATTAGCTTCTTGTTAAGTCTGGCAGACGACAAACGTGCTTCTCTACTCTAACTTTACAATACGTTATTTGGACGGCTTTTCTAACTCAGCAGCCAACCGGGGGAAAAATGGCTGCAGTCACACATTTTGTCAATATTTGTGATAACAAACGCTACCAAATACAATCAGGTCTCCGTCTTTTTTTGTTGTTTGTTTTGTTTTGTATTTTGTTTCTGCTTTGTCCTTTTCTTTCCTATTTTCCTTTTCACTTTTCTTGATTTCTATTTTCTTTTTTTGTTTCCCCTTTTTATTCTTTCCTAGATATAATTTACTTTGCACTTTTCCTTTCTATATCTTTGTCTATTAAAATCTCGATCGTTTTTCTCTTTGTGTCTCTTTCATTCTTTCTTTCGCTCTTTCTTTCCTCCTTCCTTCATTCCTCCCTTCCTTCTTTCCTTCATTCCTTCTCTTTCTTTCTTTCTTTCTTAATTTTTTTTTTTTCATTTTGTACATAATTTTCTTCATTCTTTTTTATTTCTATCACTATGTCTAGCATTCTTTCTTTTTCGTTCATTTTAAAAATCTTTCTTTAGTTCTTTCCCTCTTAAATTCATTCTTTCGTTCCGTATACTTTTTCGTTGCTCTTTTTCTTTGTGTATCTTTTTCAATTATAGTCTGAATATCTCTTCTTTCCTTTTCCTTCTTTCTTTCCTTCTTTCTTTCTATCTTTTTTATTCCTTTCACTTATTTCTTTCAAACTTTTCTGAGCTTTCTTTTTCTCCTCGTTCTTTATTCCTATCATTCTTTCATTCGTTCATTCTTTCATTTTTTCCTCGTTCTACCTCATTTCCTCCCTCTCTTCTCTTTTACTTTCTTTTTCTCTTTCTATTTTTCTTGCATTATATATCGTTCTCTCGCTTTCTTTCACTCCCCCTTTTATCTCTCTCTCTCTCTCTCTCTTTCCCTCCCTACCTCCTCTCGCCCCCACTCTCTCTAGTTGTCACAGCCTTGATGTCCCTAAAGATCAGAGATAAAGAAACGGAGATGTTTATGTCTGCACGTCACTACACAAGCACATAAAAAATTAGCGAAGTTATGGTACATGTTTGCCTGTAGCCATGCTCGTTCACGAGTGACGGCTGTCTATACAATACCATTTTATCGCACTCTCCTGCATCTAAATCTTCACTTATCTCTTGATAACGGTTGGCAATACCTAGATTGGGTACGATACTGGATTCAGACATGGTGAGTCCCAAAGCTATATAAAACTTGAACGTCCCATGTTAAAAATTACCCCAGAGGGGTATGTCTGATAGAAAAAGACAAGATGACCACAAATGGAAATAATATTAAAGTGACCTGAATTTAAATAATAATAGCAACAATGGTTGTGATGCATGTGCCTGGTGTACCCTTATCAGACGGGTAGCCATG
>NC_069003.1:4801582-4802224 GCF_001194135.2 Octopus bimaculoides
CATCATCATCATCATCATCATCATCATCGTTATCGTCATCATCATCATCACTGTCAATTCATCACCATTGAGCATCTTCATTGTCATCATCATCGTCATCGTCATCATCATCATCATCATCGTCGTCATTATGACGAACAACATCGCCACTGCCACCACCAAAACCGTTACCGTCACATTACGGCTACGACGACCACCACTATCATCATCATCATCATCATAACCATAATTATACTCACCATCACTACCACCACCACCACCGCCACCGCCGCCATCACCATCACCATCACCACCATCGTCACTATCACGACACAAGTGACCCTTAGAATGTGCGAAGTGAAGCGAAACCTAGGTGTTGATGAGAGTGTCAGGTAAGGTTAATTGGGATCGAAACGCTGCCAAGGTTGGTTTCGCTTTTCCTACTTTCGCGGTTCATGGAATAAGTACCAGTCGTGTACTGGGGTCGATGTGATCAACTAGTCCCCCCACCCCCAGTATTTCAGGCCAAGTGGATGAAGTAGAGAAGATTGTTGTTATCATTGTTGCTGTTGTCGTTGATATTTAGCCCTAGGTCGTGGTGGTTGTGGTGGTTGTGACGGCGGTGGTTGAGGTTGTGGTAGTGGCGGTGGTTGCATTTGTGGT
>NC_069003.1:4803022-4806511 GCF_001194135.2 Octopus bimaculoides
TATATATATATATATATATATATATATAGATAGATAGATAGATAGATAGATAGATAGATAGATAGATAGATAGATAGATATATATGCCTGTATATACATACATATGTACACGCATGCACGCATATATGTGCGCGCGTGTATATATATATATATATATATATACACACATATATGTGTGTGTGTGTGTGTATATGTATCTATGTATGTATGAGCATATGTGTGCATCTTCATACACCGTTTGTGTATGGATGTAATAGTTGTGTATGTAATTATGCATATGTGTTTGTGTGTGTGTGTGTGTATGTATTTGTGTATTTTGTCTGTATATATGTGTATATATGTGTATATATGCGTGACATGTCCTATGTATCCGTTGGTGGCGGCTGGGGGTTAAATTCGGGGTGTTTGATGGAGGTGTCAGAGGGGAAGGTGGGTGGCCCTTCGAGCTGGTGGTAATGAAGATTAATGGCTGACAGAGAACGCCTGACGCCAATCACTAGAGGTCACGTGGAAGTCGCCATTTAACAAATTAGAGAATGCAGGAGGTATTTTTAGTTTCTGCATGTGTGTGTACATGTGTACATGTATGTGTGTATGTGCGTGTATGCGTGTGCGTGTGCATATATGCATGTGTGTATGTGTATGTGTGTGTGTATACATATATGTATGAATGTATATATGTATTTATATATGACTTTGCTGGTGTTGTTGTTTTGTGTGTGTTTTATTTATAATGAATGATTTTGTTGCTATGACGACCGACTTGCAGAAAAATTGCCTCTTTGGTCGGAATCTGTTTAGAACGTTCTGGAGATTGTCAACAGCTTGATAAAATCGCGTCTTGCCTAGAATCGTCTTAAGATTTCTTTTGATTTTTTTTTATATTGATGTATTTTTTTTTATGTATTTTGAAATATTTTCTTTTTAAGAAAAGTATTTTGATTGCCAAATTCAAAAACAAACAAAATAGTAAAATAAATAAACAAACAAAAATGAATAACGAAGATACACAGAATGAATGGGTGTGTGTGGGAGAGTGAGAGAGAGAGAGAGAAGTAGAGAGAGATTATGAAATTAGAGAGGACGGGGTTAAACGGGTATATAAGCGCGTGCGCATTGCAACACATGTGCCTGTGTGTATACGCTTACAACAGAAATGCATTCTCAAGTGTTTATACATGTATGCGTGCCTCTGTATGCATACATACATACATACACACAAACACACACACACACATATCGCAGGCATGTCTGTGTGGTAAGAAGCTTGCTTTCCCACTACATGGTTCTGGGTTCAATCCCACTGCGTGGTACCTCGGGCAAGTGTCTTCTAAAATTGCCTCAGGTCGACAAAATCCCCAAGTGGATTTGGTAGACGGAAACTAAAAGAAACCCGTCGTGTAAACATATATATATATATATATATATATATATATATATATTTATATATATATATATATATATACACACACACACACACACACACATATATATATATATATACATACACACACACATACACGTATATGTATATGTATATGTATATTATTTATGTGTGTGTGTTTGTCCCCCTGCCATCGCTTGACAACCGATATCGGTGTGCTTACGTCCAGGTAACTTAACGTTTCGGCAAAAGAGAACCGATAGAATAAGTCCCGGGGTCGATTTCTTCGAGTAAAACCCTTCAAGGTGGTGCTCCAGCATGACCGCAGTCAAATGTCTGAAAAAAGTAAAAAGAAAAAATATAACAAAAAATAACAGTGTTGGCCAAAAGTCACCTGACAGTAAATCAAAAGCAATTAATTCCAAGATTTATTTATGAATGAATTTCATAAAAGCATCAAAATATGAAACATGAAAATTGTTCAAACTGAAGTCCTTCTTGAGCGACACATTTCGTATATTATCGACTGCTATTTCCAGTAAATATCGGTGCATTGTTGTACCACTATCTTATTTATACTTTAACCTGATGGTGCTTTGTTTTGCTGGGAAGCAATACTACTGTAATGCACTATTTAATAATTTTATATATACATATATATATATATATATCAGTTAGAACGATAACTATGCATAACAGTATATATATATATGTGTGTGTGTGTGTGTATTGTTTACCATTTTGTCCATGTTCTTTTGCCACGTCATGTACCCAGTTATGTATCTATATGTACATGTGGATGAACGTATATACATACACGTACATATATATGCATATACTCATATATTGTTTATATGTATATATATGTATATATATACATATATGTGCTTATTTATATATGTATTTACATATCTATACAGACATCTGTGTTCAATATCTGGACATCTGACAAGGTGGACGTGTCCTGCGCGCTCACGATTTTTTAAAATAACATGGAACTGAGTTAGATTGTCTTTAAACGTGTGCGTGTGTATGTGTATGTGTGTTTGTGTGTGTCTGTTTGTATGCGTGCGTGTTTCTATGCGCGCGCGTTTGTGTGTATGCGTACGTATTTCTGATGCGTATATGTGTATGCGTATAAGCATGAATGTAGAACAATCTCGGAACCAACGTTCGGTTGTGATTAATCTCTCAGTTATTCGCTCCCTTTAATGTAACTCTCCATTCAACAACAACCGCACGACCATATCGTACACTGAATCATGCGGTCCGTTATTTGGGTAACGACTGCACAAGGCTCTAATGTATTCCCTACATAACAGCCTTAAATACGCTCATTCTTTGCTTTTTCTCAAAGCTCCTGTTTTCAGCCAGTTTGACTTGATGATCTCTCATCCATATTTAATGCTATTTCGCTGCCTGGAGACCGTCCAAGTTAAACCAAAGTGTTAAATTCCTGATACGACTAGAGAATCTTGTTGACACGTTTGCAAGAATCTGCAGGATACATTGTTCCGCTGGCATCTTGTTTGGTAGACTGCGATTTCCGTTGTTGGTGTTAATGTTGTTGCTGTTGCTATTATTATTATTATTATTATTATTATTATTATTATTATTATTATTATTATTAGTATTATTATTATCATTATTATTATTGTTATATTTTAAAAAAGGATTCACGTAACTCGTCACAAAGATAAATAGTCAAGACGAAGAGCTAATAAGAGATGGAGGATATGTGGACGCGAAACGGGTGGAGGGAAAATACAGTCGGTAGATTTCATAATAGCGATGGTTGTGAACGTAGCAATTGTTACAGTGTAAGGCAATGGTCGTAGTGATGATGCTGCGAGCAGCTGCGTGTGGTAGTGATGATCGGTGGGGAAGGGGGGCGTTGTGGTGGTCCTGGTGTTGGTGATGGTGAAGGCTTTAGAGGTGATAGTTGTGACGGTAGTAATTATGATGATGATGGTGATGGTGAGGACAGCGACGTCGATGACGATGACATCATGAGGTATCGAATGATGACGAGAACGGAGAAGAAGACGATCAGCTGGTTGACAAATTCAAAGATGGATGATAACGTATGCAGGGCTCTGCTCTCT
>NC_069003.1:4806683-4806903 GCF_001194135.2 Octopus bimaculoides
TATATATATATGTGTGTGTGTGTGTGTGTAGATAGGTAGATATACACATATATGCGTATATACACTCACATACACACTATACAAACAGGCCCCCTATCTACAATAAATTATACAAAATAATGGGACCTCCAGCCTATTCTGAGTCACCATTCATTGACAACGCCGTACATACATGCAAACATACATACATACATACATACATACATACATACAAACATAT
>NC_069003.1:4808981-4810403 GCF_001194135.2 Octopus bimaculoides
TATATATATATATATATATATATATATATATATATGTGTATATATATACACATATATATATATATATATATATTCATATACATATAATGTATACATATCCATATATATGTACATACATATATGTATATATACATAAATACGTATCCACAGGCATACACACATACATAGTTACATATTACATACATACATACGTATATTTATAAACGCACGCACACAAACACACACACATATATATATTTATATTCAGTTACAGGATTCCTACGTGTGTGTGTGTGTGTGTGTGTGTAAATGTTTATGTAAGTGCGCATGTAGCATACGTATGTGTATGTATGCACATATATTCACAAACATAAATATATATGTATACAGGTATTTCAAATATTATCAAAATAATTTTGGGTTTATTAAAATTATCTCCTCCTCTTCTCGTTGTGTCTCAATTACCAAATTGCCCATAAGACCGATCCATAGGAGAAGGCAAGGTAACCTCTAACACCAAGCATACTCCGAAATTGGCATGCCATTAAGGAAAATGACAAGCGTATTTTGTAGAAATAACAGGTGAGTCGTGGACACGTGTTTCTGTCTCGATAGGCATCATCAGTACGGCGTTGGCAATTTGCATAATTTCAAAACAAAACTGATGGTGATGATGATGATGATGATGATGATGATGATCATTGTGGTGGTGATGGTGATGGTGATGATAACAACGATGATCGCAACGGCAGCAACGATGACGAAGGCAACAGCCGTTACGACGGTGACGTCAACGATGGACACGTTGATGATGATGATGACGACGACGACGACGACGACGACGAAGACAATGATGGTTGTGGTGGTGGTAGTGTTGAGGATGATGATGATGATGACAACAATGGCAACGATGATGATAGTATTGGTGATGATAAATATGATGATGATGTCGACGACTAAGACGACGACGATGATGATGGTGATGATGGTGAGGAGGAGGAGGAGGAGCAGAAGGAGGAAGGCGTTGATATTGATGACGATGACGATGATGATAATGATGATGATGATGATGATGATGGACTTAGATGATGATAATCGTTCAAGATCCATCCATTACAGTTATTCATACTGAAGTGCGAGGAGTTAAAAAAACTAAAATAAAAATAAATTGAAAAAAAAAAAACGAAAAATCTGGAAAATAAACAATAAAAAACGAAAAAAAAAAACCCAACACACTAATTAAATAATTAATTACCAAACTAATCGATATTTAATGAGATTCGGTCAAGAAAAACATATGGATTAAATACATCTTCGATTAATTAGGCTTCGATTAATAATCTATCACTTCTTTGATCAGAAATAGCTGTCAATGACGTGTCGATAATTACTAGTTTCAAATTATGGCACAAGGCCAGCAATTTTGGGGGAGGGGACAAGTCT
>NC_069003.1:4811242-4812117 GCF_001194135.2 Octopus bimaculoides
GTAATGTTGATAATGACAGTGATGATGATGATGATGGTGAGGAGGAGGAGGAGGAGGAGGAGGGGAGGGTGGTGGTGTTGGTGATAATAATGATGGCAACGCTGACGATGGGGATCTTGTTGACCATGATGATGTTGACAGCCAATATGCTAAAGGAGATGACGGCACACATATGTGAGTATGTGTGTGCAAGTGTCTCCATGTCTCCACGTCTCCATGTCTTCGCATACGCATGCGTATGTCTGTACTTACGAACACACATCTGTATGCATTTAAACGTGCGTGTAATTCGACATGTATCTCTCTGTGATTCGCGCGCGTAAGGTGTTCGTGTGTGTGTGTATGTGTGTGTGTTTATGCGTAGCAAGCAATTAAACCGACCAAGCATTGAACTGGAACCGATCCCGTTACTTCTCCTTTGTAGCAGCCGTTAACGATCTCCGCGTAGTAATGCTTAATAGTGTCCCAACAGCAATTTATCTCCCTTTCATCTCCTCTCTATTGGTCCTTGTTCCCTCCTGCGCGATTCCATATTATATCCAAATTTATGGACAACTTTCAATGTCTATAGATATATATCAGCATTGACCTACCCGTATATACGGATATATATCTCTATACATACATGTGTGTACGTGTATGAATAAGTGCGTTTATATATGTGTATATTTTTTACATATATACATATATGTTTATACATATATATAACCATTTATGTATATATTTATATACAGGGTTCCATAAAATCTCTTTAGAATGTGGAGTTTAAAAGAATGGACATTGTAAATATAATTTATGGACACCCTGTATATATATATATATATATATATATATATATATATATATATGTGTGTTGTATACTTGAAACACACACA
>NC_069003.1:4813008-4814070 GCF_001194135.2 Octopus bimaculoides
CATAGAGTAATGTTTTCGGCTGCTCTTTATATATTTATTTTTATATAGAAATATATGTATATATATTATGATAGAATGCTATTGAGTACATATTGATAATACACCAGACGTATTGTATATGTTTCATGGCAAGATTATAACAATTAATTTGTAACTAATAGTTTGATATTTCATGTACACTCACTCACACACACACACTGACTCACACACACACATCGTATGCATTCATACTTATAAGTAAAAATATCAAATATTTATGAATAAATATATATTATTGCATCCATGGGATGTATTGATATGTGTGACTGATTATGTGTGTATGTATGTGTGTATGTGTATCTGCATATGTGTGTATCTGCATATGTGTGTATCTGTGTGTGTATATGTGTGTACAGTATTTTTACCAAATATTTGGTAGAGATCTAAATATACTATTATATATATATATATATATATATATATATGTGTGTGTGTGTGTGTGTGTGTGTGTGTGTGTGTGTGTATGTGTGTGTGGGTGCGTGCATGTATGTGTGTATGTATATATACACACATACACACATTATATGCTTATATAACATATAGATGTGTATGTAAATATATGTGTGTATATATGTATGTGTTTAAGTATGTTTGTTATATATGTTTGTGTGTGTGAGTATTTATGTATGTATATGTGTATGGATATATGTTCATGTATATGTATGTGTGTGTGTGTGCGCGTGCGTGTGTCTGTGTCTGGGAGTGCGTACACGTGTATGTTTATAAATATACATGCAGACACACATAGCTGAAGAAACATTCTTTGTAGTTTGTAATTCGGGAACTAACATCGATACCCAACCTCTTTCCAATAACGCTCCACCCGAATTCCACCCGTATTAATAAAACAACTCAATGCAGAAGAGTTCGCAGGGTGTTTCTTTTCGTCTGTTAGACTTCTGAAGTGTTACTGCGTCCATTTTATGAAGTGTCATGGCGTTCATGTCTCCGTTAAGTACACCATATCCCATGATTACATCTCTTCGTTGCTGCAGCTCTCTAACCAAAAATATGAACTCAAAC
>NC_069003.1:4814458-4814853 GCF_001194135.2 Octopus bimaculoides
ATATATATATATATATATATATATATATATATATATATATATATATATATATATATATATATATATATATATACATTCATACATATATATATATATGTTTGTGTGTGAATGTGTGTGTATGTATGTATGAATGTATGTATATAAAATACATGCTTACATATATATCTACTCGTGTCCATACATAAACGCTTACATACTTGCAACTCGTGTTGTTTGTGTCTTTAAAAGTTAACCGGTGCATCCAACTCTGATGCAACAACAGATGCGTATTATTTTTCATACGCACATTACACGGAAAAAATCTCTTGTTATGTTATGTTTCAACGATATAACCAGGATTGTGAATTCTTTGAATCGTCGTTTTTATGGAGATGAAAAACAAAAAACAAAAAAAA
>NC_069003.1:4814909-4816765 GCF_001194135.2 Octopus bimaculoides
AAGAAGAAGAAGAAGAAGAAGAAGAAGAAGAAGAAGAAGAAGAAGAAGAAGAAGAAGAAGAAGAAGAAGAAGAAGAAGAAGAAGAAGAAGAAGAAGAAAACGAAGAAGAAGAAGAAGAAGCCTAGCTGACAACAAGGTATACGATAAGGAAGAAAGAAAAGTCGATAGATATGGAAGGTTAGCTTGGGAGGTTAAGCAGTTGTGGTCGATGAAATGGCTGGTAGTGGTGCCAATAATTGTCGGAGCCCTGGAAACAGTGAGTAGAAATCTTGAGACGTTTGTGAATTATGTACGTCTCCTGTGTCGCTTCCAGCAATTCTTAATGTTTTTGTTCCAGCTGATAGATAGATAGATAGATAGATAGATAGATAGATAGATAGATAGATAGATAGATAATCGCTCCAAGACAAATCAAGTGAAAAGAAAAATTACATCGTGTATGTGAGGGCGATTTTAAGAGAAGTTATGAAAACCGCCTGCCTTCTTTCCGGCACATCGATAAAAGAAATGTAACTAAGTTGCCTAGCCACGTATGGAATTTGAAGAGCAGCTCCACACCACATACAATCAAGTGGAGTATCGTGGAGAAATCCAAGTCATATGTTAATGGATCTAAGAAATGTTATTTAAGCGTAGCAGAATGTTTTCATACTCGTCTTCGATTCATTAATTCCAACACACTGCTTAATTCAAGATCTGAAATTTTTAGCAGGTGTAGACACATAGACAGGTCTCTTTCGTCGAAGTAATGGATACAACCCGCTCCGGATTGAGTCTTGCAGACTCAGGTATATTTTCTGTTATTTTGTTCTAAACCAGTTGTATTTAATTAGCTTTCTGCAATCAGGAAAAACGAGGATCGTAATTCTTGATTTCGTTTCATTTTTCTCATTCCATTTTTTGCTCGAACTTTCTACACGCTTATTTTTTTCTCCACGTTTATCTTATTTTCATACTGACCAGCCTCCTTCATTTGTAAAAGTTATATATAACGCATAAACAGAGCCTGAAATGTTGCTTTAAGATACCTCTCGTATTTTATGAATATGCCTGTTCAAGTATCATAATAGCATGAAACTATTAGTAGCTCTTTCGGCTGTATATTTAATTTGATATAAATTTCCGTAAACTTAGACCAAAGATTAGTCCAGGTCATGTCTAAATTAACAGCACCATCTGATAGGATTATCTAAAGTCAAGATCTGTGGCATCATGGTCCATTCGAGTAGGGAGTTCTTGTTGAGTGAGTTGTATCCATGTATCGGTGGCTTATCTGGTACTCCTTGAAGAAATTTGTATACATACACACACACACACACACACACACATTGTGTGCCATTCTAAAGAATATAATGGTTTACAATTCTTCTCTGTGTATGGCATTTTAGTCAACGCAATGAACGGTCGTTTATATATGAATATAAAAGTATGCAACACTTGAGTTGTACTAAGCTATTTGAAACGTCTGTAAGCTAAATAAATCGTTGATGATGCATCTTCATATTTTATGTTTGTTTTTCTTTTCTAATATATTCTCTGATTGCCACACAGTATTTAATTAGTATCTGACCTTGGGATTTACGACCTGGACATGTCAGAGGAAATAATAACAACCTGCATGGAAAATTGTAGTAATAATTGAACAATTTAGTTAGTCGGGTGTGATTTTCTGCAGAGGGCTTAAAGAGGTATTTTGCCTGAATACACATAATCCCTATTTTCCTTCATATGAATGTATTCAAGCATGCATACATACATACATACATACATACATACATACATATATACATGCATGCATGCATATGCATGTAAATATGTATGTATATATATATATATATATATATATATATATATAT
>NC_069003.1:4818943-4819706 GCF_001194135.2 Octopus bimaculoides
ATTTTTGAGAGCAGGCGGGTTCATTTTCAGTATTCTCGTTTGTGAAAGCAGTCGGGTTTATTTCAGATAATCTCATTTTAAAAATCATCTCTGGCTAATCGTTGAGAGGACCTTGGTGTTGCCATGGCAGAGGTTTGCGCTCTCCGAGCCCTCTTGCTATTATTATTATTATTATTATTATTATTATTATCATTATTATTATTATCATTAGTTAAGACAGTTCAATTCAGCTCCATGCGACTTAAAGTTTCGCAGGCCACCTTTATTTTACTCCCTCTCCATATCCAATATTGCTCATTTGTGTCTTTCATTTCTCATCACTATCTACTTCTCTCTCTCCCTCTCTCTCCCCCTCTCTCTCTACCATTCACCTCTCCCGTTCCACCCGTTTACTATCTCATCCCTCTTCCTTTCACTTCTCACGATCCTTTTCACGACGAAACCACCCTTGAAATAGCTAACCTCCAACCATTGCACCACGCCAGTTGTCCTCTTCACAAACATGCCACTCTCTACTCAAACCATCTCTCACCACATCTCTCCCTACCGCCAGCGCTACCACCGCTGCCACCGTCGTCGTCGCCTCAATCATCACCACTGAATTATTAAACACATCCCACTCCGACCACACCACCGCACAAAACCCTCTTCTCCCACCGATACTCACTGAAATCATTTGAGATAATTGAGTTATCAGTGTAAATCAAAAACATAGAAATATATTGACAGAGCGTGAATGGGTGGTGGTGGTGGTGGTGGTGGT
>NC_069003.1:4820760-4821626 GCF_001194135.2 Octopus bimaculoides
ATATATATATATATATATATATATACAGGGTATGTTCGCGTGCATTTTTGGCAGTTATGGAGAACCAAAATGGCCGTCTCTAAGGATGTGAAAGATTAAAAATGTCAGTTTTAAAAATCTGATACATTATCAACAATAGCCACTGGTATTTTGTATTATGACGTGCTGCTTGCCACTCACAACAGCTCATTTGCATATATTAGCATATAAAATATGTAACTGGATGGGTGTGGCGGGTGGCTTGGAGTGTGTGGCGTGCAATGTGAAATAGACTGCGTAATTGTGTGACGTGGGTGGATCACGCGTGCTTTGGATCGAGTGACTGAACATGTCGGTGAGAATTCATATAAGCGTATGTCGAAGTATGTGCTTTAATAATTGCTGTGTGTATGCAAGGGAGAAAGAGTGAGTGTGTATATATATATATGTATGCGGAGGTGTATTTTTTGTATATGTGTTCAATTAAATTTTAGTGAAAAATTTTGAATAATTATATATGGATGCGTGTGTGCATGTATGCGTGTTATTAATGAATGTATGCCTGTATCGATCTGTTTATGAAAGCATGGATGTATATATTCTAAAGACTACACATGCACACGCACACACATGCACAGAAATATATATACATATATATATATATAAATATATATGTACACACGGAGGGGGAGATATAGAGAGGTAGAAGTATATATACGTATGCGCATATGAATATGTATGTATGTTTGTGTGTCTAAAGGTGTTTACGTTTGTGTGGAAGTGTAAGGGTGCATATATCTAATTGGCCAAATAATTCTGTTTGTATGCTTGTGTGAATACTTGAAAGTCGGTGAGTGTATATACATACATACATACATACATACATA
>NC_069003.1:4822105-4823650 GCF_001194135.2 Octopus bimaculoides
TATGTATGTATTTTTGTATGTATGCATATTGTACGTATGCGTGCACATACATGCGTGCGAATGGTATGTTTAACGGATTAATATACCTTTTATTTTTAATGCGCATGTGTTAGTCTATATTCGTGTGTATGTACCTGTGTTTGTGTGTATGTGAGTGGATATCTGAGTGCGTATGCATATGCGCATGCGTGGGCGCACGCGTGTGTACGACGTGTGCATGTGTCTGCGTGTGTGTACGTATGGATGCTGGCGGTGTGTTAGGAAGCATTTAAATTTTCGTTTGTTTTTGTTTTGTTTTTTTTTATCGAAGAATTTTTGAAATGAAAAGTGCAAAACGCAAATACATAGAAGATATCCGATGGAGAAAATAATAAAAAAGAAAAGAATAAAAAATAAAGGAAATAGAGAGAGACAATGACGGAAAGGGAGAGGGCGTGGGAGAGAAAGAGAGATAGAGAGAGAAGTGTGTGTTTGGCGGTGGGGTGGAATACTGCCGCTGCAACAATTACCATATATGGTAATGAATCGGGGTGAGTTTATTGTCAAGTGATTGTATTAAAAGTGTATGAAAGAGTGTGACGTGGGATATTCTCTATGAATTAAATTCTTATTTTAATGCGCAGGGATCGGAGTTCAATTCCTGTTGACGATGTCTTATGTTTTTGCATTCTTCACTGGAGATGTTTGCTGATGTAGAAGTACACGTTACTATCTAGTGTTTGTGTATGTATGTTTGAATGTATACATTTAAAACTATGTGTGTATATACATTTATGAATACGTACAAATGTCATTTAATACACACAATTGCAAAAGTGCTACTTTTGCTTTAAAATACAATGAGTTTCATGCTTTAAGATACATTAAATTCGCAGATTTATATAATGTACCATGTATCTTAAAGCATGTAGCCATAAATAGCTCTTTTGCAATTGTATACACTAAATGATATTTATCTCTCACTGGAGAGATATTATAAGTAAGAGATAAGTATTATAAGTAAGAGATATTTATCTCTTACTTATAATAGATCTACATATGATACTATTATTATTATTATTATTATTATTATTATGATTATTATTATCATTATTATTATTAGTTAATAAATCGTATGGTATACAGCTGGTAGTTTACCAGCAAGGCATGTCCACCAGCTCAGTGTTCGTTGGACATTTGATTACTGAGAGACAGACAGACAGACAGACAGAAGTTGGAACATACGAGAATCTTTATTGGTCATTGCAATTGTTGCGGCCCATCTTGCATCGATCCCTCACCAGTGGGATACTGAACATCTGGTTTAGGCGCATCCGTCGGTGTAGATTTGTTTACTCGGGTGATTTCAAGAAGTACCTCATTAAAATAAACCCTGGAAATCATCTGAGGAGACACATCTACACCAACCTATGCACCCAAATCAAATCAGATGTTCAATAACCCACGTGTTAGATGGATCGAAACAATTGCAGCGATCAATTAAAAAAATGTCGCATCTTCCATCTTTCGTTTCTCATTAGTCAAACAACATATATAAATGTACAT
>NC_069003.1:4823940-4824867 GCF_001194135.2 Octopus bimaculoides
CGGTGGAGTTCCTATAAATGTAAAAGGTTTCCTCGGCGGGCTTTTTGTCGGATCTAAGATCTTGGGTGACGTTCAAGGCACCAAACTCCCTTATTCCCTTATATTTTGGCTGAGGTCTTTGAAGATGTCGATAAGATTTTTTGGGGACTTAACTGATTGGCCATTCATAATGGTGGAGGTTGCTAAGCTGTCATCAGTGTCCAGGTACGACCCTGCTGGATACTTTGAACCTTGGGTTTACGACCGTAATTACCAAGTAGGAAAGTCGGTGAGCTGGCAGAATCGTTAGCGCACCGGGCGAAATGCTTAGCGGCATTTCGTCTGTCTTTACGTTCTGAGTTCAAATTCCGCCGAGGTCGACTTTGCGTTTCATCCTTTCGGGGTCGATAAATTAAGTACCGGTTGCATACTGGGGGTCGATCTAATCGATTGGCTCCCTCTCCAAAAGTTTCGGACCTTGTGCCTAGAGTAGAAATGAATTATCCAATAGGAACCATCGCATAACCGGAGTAACTTCCTAGCGTTTAGGATTATTGCGATATCGCAGTCACTAATTCTAGCCCGGGGTTAAACAACAACAGCAGTACCAAGAGAAGAAGAAGAAGAAGAAGAAGAAGAAGAAGAAGAAGAAGAAGAAGAAGAAGAAGAAGAAGAAGAAGAAGAAAACAACACGGACACCACCAAGAACTGGTATGAACAGTTTCAATGGCCAGAGGACAGCAACAGCAGCAGCAACAACAGCAGCAGCAGCAGCAGCAGCAACAGTAGCAACAACAACACACAACAACACATATCAGTAAGGTTTTCCGAAGCGAGACAATAGACAGCATCATTTCCCGAATACAAAACAAAACAAATAATAAATAGAAAATAAAATAAAACACCTTATCAAAGATTCATAAGTGAAACGCAACTCCAACTGCCTGT
>NC_069003.1:4828096-4829104 GCF_001194135.2 Octopus bimaculoides
ATAATAATAATAATAATAATAATAATAATAATAATAATAATAATAATAATAATAATAATAATAATAATAATAATAATAATAATAATAATAATAATAATAATAATAAAAACAAGCCTTTCTACAATAGGTACAAGGCCTAAAATTTTGGGGGAGGGGCCAGTCGATTTGATCGCTCCCAGTACACAACTGGCACTTAATTTATCGACCCGAAAGGATGAAAGGCAAAGTCGACCTCAGCAGAATTTGAACTCAGAACGTAGCGACGGGAGGAAATACCGCTAAATACTTCGTCCTGCGTGCTAAAATTTCTGCCATGTCGCCGCTTTAATAATTATAGTAATGATAATAATAATAATAGTAGTAGTAGTAGTAATAATAATAATAATAATAATAATAATAATAATAATAATAATAATAATAATAATGATAATAATAATAATAATAATATCGTCTCTGAACAAACAGATATATAGTTTGAAGGAATATCTACATCATATCCAACTCATATCCGCGTTCATTGTTGTTTGTCTTTAGCAATGTTTCACAGGGATCGCTTTGTGTTCTATCCCTCTCTCTCTCTGCACCCCCACCCACCCCTCGTCTCTACTCCAAGAGATTAGCTGCCAGATTAAGTTCATAAAATCTCGGCCAACCAATAAGCAATAATATTTGTGTAATCTGTGGACAGTAAGAGAGAGATTCTAGTGCCATTCTGTTTACAGACAACGATTTGATTGAGAGTTCTTACATGTCAATTGAAAGATTTTTTGTTGTCGTTGTGGTTGTTGTTGTTGCTTAGTTCTTCGTTGCACGCGCGGAATAAAAATGGACAAAAGAAAGAAAAGAAAAAACAAAAAGGCAAGAAAAGGAAAAAATGAAAGTTATCTTCATCCCAAACATCGGTCGATTGTCACAGATACTCTGAATACACACACACACAGACACACACACACATATATATACATATGTATGTGTGTATATATATATATATATATATATATATATATA
>NC_069003.1:4829969-4833183 GCF_001194135.2 Octopus bimaculoides
TGGGGGGGGGGGAATGTACCCTGATATAGGACAGGTACTTAACAACTCCGAGAGAAAACATGAGAAAGTGATAATCCTGATTGTCATGCTGCTTATAAGTGTTGTCAAGATCGATTCCACTGTGTCATGTCTTTTTGGGTGGTGAAGCCACCGAGGAGTGGGGGGAGGGAGTTTCTAGGGAAGCGGGGAGATCAAAAGTATTGTGAACTGAATATGAAAGACGGGAACTCTGAGGAAGAACGTAGAGCTGACTTTGTACTGGTACCACACTCTGAGTTCAATTACCGCCGAGGTCAACGTTGAATTTCAGAGTGTGAGGGTCGATAGAACGTTCCTGAAGAGAACGTTGAACCGGGTGCTTTGTATTTATTTCGGTTCTCTGCGCATTGTGTTCAAATCCTGCTGAAGTCAACTTTGCATTTCATTCTTTGAGGTCGATTAAATAAAGAGTACCTCTTCAAGGCGGTGGATGGGCGGATCTGAAAAAGTGTTGAACCAGATGTCTTACGATTTTTGTTCCGGATCATTGCCTTCTGCATTCACATCCTGATGTGACCTATTTAGACGGTTGACTAAATCTCTCACCTGGTTTAGCACCACTACTTGATACATCGATTGTCTTTAGCAAAAATACCCCTTTGAAACTGCGACTAAATGGTGTGATGATGGAAACTATTCATCAGGTCCCCAGTTTCGAATAGGGGAATGGTGTGTAGATATATAAGTTATGAGCGAATACTCAATAAGCAGACTCGAACAAAATCATGGGTTGTTTTGGCGAGGCATAGCACCCGTTAACCACCCTGTCGGAGTCACCCTGAAATCCCGAAGACCCGAAAATAGCAGAAATGCTTGTAGATATACAGGTTACAGTGATAATTCTTATAAACATTTGGATCTAGTTTATTTTTTAAAGTTATTTCTACAGAAATTCTCTAGAAATTATAGACAGGACTGATGTTTACTACAGCGTTTCGTATACAAGACGTCAGAAGTAACAAAAACACTGAGATCGAAGAAGAAAAACGGGTAATGGGCGTATATTCCATATTTCGGGACTTTTTCACCTTCATCAGCACCCATCTAAGCCATTGATCATCCTCAAACATATTGCTTAAATAGCCACTTACAAATCATTAGTATTCGGATCTAGCTCTGCGTTTATAGGATGATTCGATATCTTGTTACTTTGCTTCCTACTTTAGGAACTAATAAGTTGCTGTTAAGGTGGTGGTGGTGGTGGTGGTGGTGATGGAGTCTTTATCTCTCTCTCATATAACAGTTTTAGGAAAGCGTACACTTGTCTAAAAAAAACAAGATAAATAAATATGTGCTCTGAAGTGGGATCAGGCACGAAGCCATGTTGTGGCAAAGCGAAATTCTTGTTGTTGCAGTTGTTGTTGCTGATTAGTGTATCAACGAGAAAAAGAAAGACAAAGAAGAAGGTGAGGAGAGGTAGCAGAAGGAGGAGGAGAAGAAGAAGAAAAAGAAGAAGAAGAAGAAGAAGAAGAAGAAGAAGAAGAAGAGAGGAGGAGGAGGAGGAGGAGGAGGAGGAGAAGGGGAGGAAAAGGAGGTGAAAAGATGGAGGAGGAAGAGAGTGAGGAGAAAAGGAGGGGGTGGGAGTAAGAATATGAAGAGGAATCGGAGAAGGAGAAGGAGGAGTAGGAGAAGGAGAAGGAGGAGTAGGAGAAGGAGAAGGAGGAGTATGAGAAGGAGAAGGAGGAGTATGAGAAGGAGAAGGAGGAGTAGGAGAAAGAGAAATATAGGAAGTGATGATGATAACAAGATTATTGATTGCGCTGCTACTGCTGCTGCTGCTGCTGATGATGATGATGATGATGATGACGATGATAACGATGATGATGATGATGATGATGATGATGATGATGATGATGATGATGATGACGACGACGACGACGATGGTGTTGATAATTATGGTGATGAAAAACTATTTTTAAGTAATTCACGATAAATAAATAAATAAATAAATATATCAAAAATCCAACGATATGTTAAAATAAAATGAAATAAAATAAAATAACAGAAAACAAAATTGAGCAAAGTGGAATCACTTAAATCAACTAATGGCATGGATTAAGATGAATCAAGTGAATGTTAATGCACAGAATGACGTATGCAGTTCGTCGCTTTGTTGGAGAAGGAAACAAAAATGTATCGGCAGGCGTCAGCGGTTCAAATACATGAGAGAGTTCAGGACAATAAAAATTGAAATTTCTAGAAATTCAGAGACGTGCTTACGTGCATCCATTCTTAACACGTTTTTGCATACTTTAACGCAAACATGACTTTCCGCTGTTTGTTTCCGTCTGGAGAACGACTTCTTCTTCCTATAGACACTGTGTTTCCTCGTTGCTAATGGCATTTCTGACGTTCCGTCCATGACTTCCCAGATTAAAATTTAGTCCCGTTGCAGATCTGCATGATTTGTAGTATAGGTGAGAGGGTAGACAAAAGTTGTAACTTACTGTATCACTTCCAAATGGTTTGGTCTGCACACACCTACACACTTCCCTCACCATAGGACTTTCGGTAGATGTGACCACGAATGAGGTCATTCCGAAGAGATATCTCTACGTCATTGGGTTATAGCAATAAGCGCTTGTACAACATGAGTGCCACTCTCTAAGTGTCTGTGGCTAGTACCCTGGGGACACACAGACAAACACACAGAGATAAATATAGAAACACACACATTTATAAAGGCAAACATACATGCATACTTACATTTCTGTATGTGTATGTGTCTGTGTCTGTGTGTATATGTATCGATGCATGTGCATCTCTATATATGTATGTGCGTATGTTGGGTGTTTGTGCCGACTAAAAACTCTGAATAAAACATGTAGCACTTAACCTAGTCACGGGTCATTTCCTTCATGTTTGGTGTATGCATGTGTGTATATATGCATGTATGTATATATGCATGCATGTGTATGTATGCGTATATTTGTAGATGCTTATGTTTTTGAATAACTATGAATGTGCATGTAGCTGAGAAAGAATATGTATATGTGTATGTGTGGTGTACATGTGTGTGTGTATGTGTATGTCCGTGCGCTTGGCTGAATGCGTGTAGATGCGCATATACGTGTGTATATGCGTATACACCTGTGTATAAATGTATATGTATGCATATATATATATATATATATATATATATTTATATATATATATATGTATAGATATATGTATG
>NC_069003.1:4834217-4834962 GCF_001194135.2 Octopus bimaculoides
TATATATATATATATAAGGCTTTAGTCGGCCCAAGGCTATAGTAGAAGACATTTGCCCAAGGTGCCACGCAGTGGGACTGGACCCGGAACCATGTGGTTGGTAAGCAAGATACTTACCACACATCCACTCCTCCGCCTAGATAGATATATATGTATATATGTATATATATACACACACCCATACATACATACATATGTATGTATGTATGTGTAAATATATGCGTGTGTATGTATACATATATAAGATGCATATACATATATATTTATATACACGTATTTACACACACACACACGCACGCGTACGCACACACATATGTATGTATACGTGAAAACCGATAAAGAGAGAGAGAGAGAAAGAAAGAAAGATTTAAGGAAAGGGACGAAGAAGGCGGGAAAATATATTGATCTCTGAGAGCGTGTTCTAGACTCGAATGCCTCATGTTTAAATATATATTACCAACCATGTCATGTTAGCGGAGTCAGTCGTGTTTTTTTCCGGATCTTTTCCTGAGAATTAATTATTAATATCTAAATGTTTTTCTCACCTACATCACCGCAAATGAGTTGAGTGTATATGGGTGTAATCACTTTATGTGAGAATGTAAGTATGACAGTGGGTAGGCTTGCAAAAACAAGTGCATAAGCACTCAATCTATCTATCTATCTATATATATATATGTACACATGTACACATACACACATATCACATGTATACGTATATATATATATATATATATATATATAT
>NC_069003.1:4835530-4836124 GCF_001194135.2 Octopus bimaculoides
ATATATATATATATATATATATATACATACACACACATATTTATGTAAGTACGTATATATACATACTTACATATATACGTGTGTACGTGTATATATGTATGTATGTACGTATGTACGTATGTATGTTATTCAAAGTATTGAATCGGGCATTAATAAGGTCACGAGCAAAATATAGATGTACGAATTACTGAATCAATCCACATATTGACCGGAATCTGCGACACGTTGCAGAAATGTCTCGGTGCATTTGCCAAGTGGACAAATGGACAACGTGAGATTGTAAACTCAAATCATCTCCAATAAGTGGGTCGTTAATTACAATAGACAAACACACACACACACACACACACACACACACACACACACACACACACACACACACACACATGAGCGCGCGCGCATTAACATACATATACAAACGTACACAGAAAGCTCATCTTACAGATCGGCTATCAGACCACATAGTAATGAGATACAAAGAAGTGTAATGTTGAGTGTCCTTGTAACTGAAAACTCCTGAAAACCCGATCGATGAATTAGCTTGCTTTGTTTTCTTTAATTTGTGAATACGCAGATTTTTAATTAGAAGTATAC
>NC_069003.1:4836554-4837265 GCF_001194135.2 Octopus bimaculoides
ATATATATATATATATATATATATACATACATATATATATACATATATATACATACATAAATACATTTGCAAGTATGTATGTATGTGTATATTCATGAGTACATATAAAAAAGGCGTCTGAGTGGAGACGTATTACGGTTTTCTGCATCATCCTTATGCTAATGTAATTAAAGACAAGTTGATTTCGTCAAGGTACATGCCAACTCATCTCTCGCTGGGGTGACCAGAGCTTTCTGTGGTTTTTCTGGTTTAGAGATATATAGATTTAGATTGTTACTTGAATCAAAGAGTATTCTTCTTGTTGTCGTTGTTGTCATTATTATTATTATTATTATTTTGTTAATTTTTTTCTACTCCATTTCTTTTCTAAAGCGCTGATAAATTTGACGAATTTTGACAAGATGATGAAGGATACATCCAAACGAAAAGCAAATTTACAAAACTAGTTTATCCGCAAACAAACTGACATCAACAAAAAAAAAAATAATAATAAATAATAAATAATAAATTAACGTAAAATAACAAATAACAGCGAATCTCAAAAAATTAAATATGGAAAGCAAACAGACGGTATTATCTGTGAAAATAATCAGTGCAGATCTCGTCCAATCTTTCTGAATTCTCGTCAAGATCTCGATTGGTCTCGCCAGGTCGTCCATATCATTTTTATGTTGATAATGCCGTAAAAATGATGATAATGAGTTGAAATCG
>NC_069003.1:4839616-4839970 GCF_001194135.2 Octopus bimaculoides
TATATATATATATATGTATGTATTATACTCTTCCGTAAAGTTACAGCATTTCGTGAGAGATATTGTTTAATGAACACAATATGTATTAATATGAGCTACCAATAGTTTCTTCCTTCCTTTCCTTCATTTCTTTCGTTCTATCTTACATTCTTTTTCATTTCTTTGTTTCGTTCTTTCATTCTTTCGTTCTTTCATTTTTCCTTCTTTCATTCTTTCTTTCTTTCTCTTCTTTCTTTCATTTATACTTTCTTCTTTCTTTCATCTATTCCTTCTCCTTTTCTCCTTTTTTCCTTCTTCCTTTTCCCTTTATCACTTTCTTCATTCTTTCATCTATTCCTTCTCCTTTTCTCCTTT
>NC_069003.1:4839980-4840217 GCF_001194135.2 Octopus bimaculoides
TCCTTTTCCCTTTATCACTTTCTTCATTCTTTCATCTATTCCTTCTCCTTTTCTCCTTTTTTCCTTCTTCCTTTTCCCTTTATCACTTTCTTCATTCTTTATATTCTACTCTTTCTCTCTCTTTCTCCCTTCATTCTATCTTTTCCTTCACATTTTTTCTACTTTATCTTTTTTTATATGTTTATTTATCATCAGATTCATTCTTCTCTCTCTCTCTCTCTCTCTCTCTCTCTCTCT
>NC_069003.1:4841948-4845333 GCF_001194135.2 Octopus bimaculoides
ATATATACATATATATATATATACATGCATATATATGCATATATATGTTAATACGCATGTGTGTGTGTTTATATATGTGTGTGTATGTATGTATGCATGTATCTATCCATCAATCTATCTATGTATCTATATATATATATGTGTGTGTGTGTGTGTGTGTGTGTGTGTGTGTGTATGTGTCTGTCTATCCATCCATCAATCAATCTATCTATCTATCTATCTATATGTATGTATGTATGTATGTATGCATATATATGTGTATAAATTTGTATAAAAATTAGCACGTACCCTTGTGTTCGTCTGTCAGTGTGTGTTCACGTGTGTGCATGTGTGTGTGTGTTCACGTGTGTGCACGCGTGTGTGTTTGCGTGCGTCCATGTCTAGGAAAACGATATGAAGACAAGACGCGACTTGTGTTGGCTTAACGATAAATCTGGAACGTGTGCTCGATTTAAAAGGTTCCGAGTTCGATTAATCAGTGACGCTACCTCCATGACCATCACCACCACCATCACCCTCCTCATCACCCTCATCATCATCATCATCATCATCATCTACAGTTGTTATATACATTACACTTTGTCCATGAAATTTATCGCTGAAATGCAAATTGTATTTTATTAGTATAATGGAATAAATAGATTGAAAGTGTCGAAAGGGATTTAGCGCCAATATGGGGCCTTTTAGTTTTTTGAGGCTGGGGTTATGGTTGGAGAGGATATGTTGGTAGCTAAGTGTCTGTAGAAAGCTTGGTCAGCAACATCTGTGGATATGTATGTTTATTAACCCATTTACTGCCAAATTTTTTTTATTCATGTTCTTTGGATTTGCCAGGTGCCTTAGGAGTTAAAATAATATTCAGTATTTAAATTTTCTTCATATGTGAATTATTTTGGAAATTATGATAATTTTTTTCGAAAAGTGCCAAATGGCGATCGTGGAAAAATGTATATTTATTTTTTTCTATTCAATTGCAATAATAAACATTTTGTTTTTTTTTTGAAACTATAGAATCAAATGCGTATGTGTATGAAATATCAATGAATGATGGAAATGCAGTCGATATTTTTGCCGTTCAGAAATTGTGATTTATGACATAAAATGTCCTCTAGAATTAGCTTATAATCTTTTCTACTCTAGGCACAAGGACCGAAAATTTTGGAGAGGGGGGCAGTCGATTAGATGGGCCCCAGTACGCATCTGGTACTTAATTTATTGACTCCGAAAGGCTGAAAGGCAAAGTCGACCTGGGGGGATTTGAACTCAGAACGTAAAGACAGACGAAATACCGCTAAGCATTTCGCCCGGCGGGGTAACGTTTCTGCCAGTTCCCCACCACACTATAACTACTAAATATTGTTAAACACATCTCTGCAAATGCAATGTCCCTAAGCAATTCACTTTAAATACAACGAGCAGCCGGCAGTGAGACTGTTTTTAGCAGATCCCCAAATGGGGCTTATGGCAGGTAATGGGTTAAGAACTGGACACGTTAGTTACCGGTGGAGCCAAGTGCAAAAGTATAAAGCATTGATCTGTTTGGGTTACAGCAGAAAACCTTTGCCCAATGTCAGGACAAGTTTCTTCTACTCTATTTCTACCACGCCGACCGATAAGTATATATGAGGACGTGAGTTTGTCTACGTATTTCTCTATATGCATATATGTGCGTGTATGTGTGCATGTGTGTGTGTGTATATATGGGTTCGTACGCAGACACACAAAAGAGAAAATCCACAAAATGATATCAGTTTTTGCCGAGAAGTGTCTAAACTTGCTTTAAGCAATAGATGAGGGAGTAAACTACTACAGCTAAAAACAATATAAACTTTATCACTTACGCCACCAGGGGACGCTTAAATCTGTTACTAATCTCAGAATGACCTGTCACATGATATGGTGTCTTAACACGCCATCTTCGTTCCCTGCAATCCAATCCCTGACGAATTGGTATTGTTGACAAATTTAACTGGTTTTATATGTCCAAATATGACAGGTTAATCTTCTTACATAGATACATAGATACATACGTATATATATATATATATATATATATATATATATATATATATATATATATACATACATACATAAAAAATCACTAAATATATATATGTGTATACAGATATTATAATCACGAGATGATATAATATAAAAGCATATGTGTATGTGTATACATACATATATATATATATATATATAGATATAGATATATATATATATGTATGTTATATAAACATGTACGTTTGCGTGTGTATGCATTGTGAGTGGGTGTGAGCATGCGTGTGAGTGCATATCTGCGTGCGAAACTCATACACATACACACAGAGACGCTCTCACACATGCAGACACTCTCATATACATACACTCACAGACATCTGAGCGCAAACAAGCACAAATATAATTATGTATGTATGTATGTATATATGTACGCCTTCTCTCTTCCCCATGATTGACATGTTAGGAGATAAAATATCAGATTTTATCCGTCTTAAGGCGTAATATGTTGATTGGAAGATTTAGTTTATCGAAACGTATCTTACGAGCCAAAGTATTGCAGTGGAAACTTTGATATACACAACCATATAGAAATAAATAAATAATAATAATAATAATAATAATAATAATAATCCTTTCTACTAAAGGCAGAAGGTCTGAAGTCTGGGGAAGGGAACTAATCGATTACATCGACCCCAATGTTTCACTGGTACCTAATTTATCGACCCCTAAAGTATGAAAGGCAAAGTCGAACTCGGCTGAATTTGAACCCAGAACGTAAAGACGGACGAAATACTACCGCTAAGCATTTTTCCCGGCGTGCTAACGATTCTACCAGCTCGACGCGTTAATAATAATAATAATAATAATAATAATAATAATAATAATAATAATAATAATAATAATAATAATAATAATAATAATAATAATAATAATGATAATAATAATAATAATAATAATAATAATAATAATAATAATAATAATAATAATAATAATAATTTCTTTTATTAGCCAAAATGGCATAGATGAGGGTGTCATCACGTGTACAGACAACAATTTGTGTAGGAATTTACATTAGTGATGGAGAGAAAGGAATGGAAAAGACAGTGAAATGCAATAAAGGGTTATATAGTATACAAAGAGGAGGCGCAATGGCCCGTGGTTAGGGCAGCGGACTCGCGGTCATAGGATCGCGGTTTCGATTCCCAGACCGGGCGTTGTGAGTGTTTATTGAGTGAAAACACCTAAAGCTCCACGAGGCTCCGGCATGGGATGGTGGTGAACCCTGCTGTACTCTTTCACCACAACTTTCTCTCACTCTTACTTCCTGTTTCTGTTGTGCCTGTAATTCAAAGGGTCAGCCTTGTCACACTGTGTCACGCTGAAT
>NC_069003.1:4847185-4849685 GCF_001194135.2 Octopus bimaculoides
GTACTTATTCTATCGACCCCGAAAGGATGAAAAGAAAGTCGACCTTGGCGAAATTTGAACACAGAAATTTAAAAAAACGAACGAAATGCTGTGCTAAGCATTTCGCCTGGCGTGCCAACGTTTCTTATTTCTTTATTGCCCACAAGGGGCCAAACATAGAGGGGACAAACAAGGACAGACAAAGCGATTAAGTCGATTACATCGACCCCAGTACATAACTGGTACTTAATTTATCGACCCCGAAAGGATGAAAGGCAACGTCGGCCTCGGCGGAATTTGAACTCAGAACGTAACGGCAGACGAAATACTGCTAAGCATTTTCCCCAGTTTGCTAACGTTCCTGTCAGCTCGCCGCCTCTAGTTGTGTTTATTTCGGGTTTATCTAAAATGGTACCGTGTAAAGTGCGTATAGGCATCGCACAGTAGTGGTTGCTGTTAGAACGGTCAGTAACGCATCTGTGATGTTGCAAAGAACCTCTTCGGTCATGACTGACCATGGGATTGCACTCAGAAAGATCCTCTCCGAGGTACAAATCCAGGCGTAACGGGCTTCTTTCAGTTTCTTTTGCCGCGAGTGGCACTGGAGGTGCTGGAGTGACAGTCGTTGTGGTGGCCATGGTACTTATGGCGGTGGTGATGGTCGAAGTGGTTGGTGGTAATGCTGCCGCTGCGGGGCGGCAGGATTTACAGTGGTGGTCACGGTGGGTATGACAGTGCTAGTGATCTTGTTGGTATTGGTGGTGGTGGTTGTGGTTGTAGTGGCTGCGGTAGTCGCGGTGACAGTGATGTGCTGCTTCGTGGTAAATTGGAGAATAAAGAGGACTTTATATTCTTCTGAGTAAATCTTGACGGAATTAAAGAAAAAACACCAACAACAACAACAGCAATAAAGACAACAATAATAATGATCATCATCATCGTGGTCATAATAATAATAATAATGATGATGATGATGATGATGATGATAGTAACAGTAATTCAAATAATAATAATAATAATAATAATAATAATAATAATAATAATAATAATAATAAGGATGATGATAATGATGATGATGATGATGATAATAATGATAATAATAATAATAATAATAATAATAATAATAATGGTAATAGCAATAATAATAATAATATCGTAATGAAGTTAATAAAAGTACTCAACAGTAATGACGACGATGAGGTTGGTAATTGTGTTGTGGATTCACAGAAACTTGCAGAGAGAAGGTCGAACTTGGGGGTCAGTTACAGAATTCAAGCCCAAAAGGTCACCTGCCTGATTAAACAAACTCATTCCTAGCATTTTCTTTCCTTTATTTATCTATAGATTTGCATTTATTATCTTGTCCGTTCCTTCCTGTGTCTTCCTTCAGCAAATGAATCTCGTTTCTGCCACCACCGCCACCACCGCCACCGCTACGTTTTTCTGTACTTTCTCTTCTTTCGCTCCTCTCGTTTCTTTCTCCTTCTCCAATGCCCCCTTTGACATTTGCCACAATCACGTCACAATCATTTCGATCGTTTCTTCACGCTGCCCCTTCACTATCAACCTTTCATTATCAATACTGTGGCCATCTTTATCAACGTCATCACCATCAGTCGAACCACTATCATCATTGTTAATATTATTACTTTTTTTTTTCACTGTTATCATTGTTGTTGTTGTAATTATTATTGTTATTGTTGTGTTTATCATCTTCGACGATGTCTGCCGCCGTCACCGCCACATCTAATGCACTTTTAGCTTGTTCTTCTCCATCATCCTCAAGTTTTCTCTGGCTCATTGTCTCTGTCCTTCTCGGCGCTTATATCACTCATCTTCTCCCCTCAACAGCTCCGAGAAAAACTAAATTACAAGCCACCCCCACACACCATTCACAAACAAAAAAATCCACCAGATAGAAAAAACAAAACAAATCAACCAGCACCATCTTAGACGGCTAGATAACAGATCCTTTTCTACTGAAAAGGAAGTGATTTCGATACTAATCTACGACTAAAATTTGTTTTAATTTTCGTTTCTATTTTGTATTGTATCTTTATAATAACAAACTTTGTTAGAGTCACTATATGAGTGTGTATATATATATTTGTGCGTGTGTGTGTTTGTGTGTATGGTATATGTATGGATTCATGCATACATATTTACATACATACATTCATACACACACACACACACACACACACACACACACGCACACACATATACATACATACATACATACATACATACATACATATATCACTGTGTCGACTTAAGCATCAGGTGCTGTTATACATCGCTGATCACAATGCACTTCCAATTCTGTTTTGATTACACCGTTCTTTTCCATATTGACCCAAATGGTGAGACTAAATCGTCTTCTCGCCGTTGTGGAAGACTTCTAAGTTGTATATTTCTGTCTCGTGGATTCCACTTGACAACGGTGGAGGCGTGTGGCTTAGTGCTGAGAGTACTGGACTCATGATCTTTAGGTTGTAGTTTCAATTCCCGGACTGGGCAA
>NC_069003.1:4851894-4852635 GCF_001194135.2 Octopus bimaculoides
ATATATATACACATGTGTGTGTGTGTGTGTGTGTGTGTATGTATACATATACATATAAATGTATATACATATGTAACAATTATAAACGGCAAATTTTAGCCATTTCTCCGTAAACTGAAAAAAAATGAACAACCACAATCGATTTTCGAACCTTATTGGGATCTCATCAGAGGTGTCCACATCATTCTGACAGTCTCCAGAGAAACAAGCAGTCAGACTGTTTAAATACTCATCAGATGCAGCAGTTACTGTATGAAGAGTCTCTAATTGGCATACCGAAAGCGCTTAACACTATAAATACCAACGGCCTGTCAACGGGGATCTTCGTGTACACAGTATCAAGGTATGTTATAATACGAGGGCGAGTCAAAAAGTAATGCCATTTTGTTTAGGACAGGTATATTACCAACCCAGGAACATGTATCATACATCAAAATGAAGCTGGCCCTCTGCGGATCGTATCCCTACTTCTCAACGTAGTCACCGTTTCTCTCAATAGCAATGTTCCATCTTCGAATGAGAGCATATATCCCTGCCCCGTAAAATTCTGCTGACTATTCTTTGAGCCACTTCTTCATTACAGTTTTCACTTCCTCGTCACTGGAATAATTTAGCGCCATCTCTTCGGCCCCATGAAAGAGGGTTTGAGAGGCAAACATTATTCCAAGAAGAAGAAGAAGAAGAAGAAGAAGAAGAAGAAGAAGAAGAAGAAGAAGAAGAAGAAGAAGAAGAAGAAGAAGA
>NC_069003.1:4852928-4855965 GCF_001194135.2 Octopus bimaculoides
GCGGAGGTGGAGGTGGTGGTGGTGGTGGTGGCGGTGGTGGTGGTGGTTGTGGTGGTGGTGATGTTGTGTATATGCTGTGAGAGACTTACAGAATGATGAGGTGTCAATGGTCATGTTTAAGTGGGTATTTGGGATACAATAGGGCGTATATGTACGTGTATATGTATGTGTGTGTGTGTGTGTGTTTTGAGGGGAGGGTGTTAGTATTGTGATAGAGTAGCTGCGGTTCGAGTGGAGGATGGAGTTGAAGGCGGTTGTAGAGGTTGTCGGAGGGAGGGAAGGCGGAGGAGGAGGAGTGGGGTGTGTTGCAGCGCCTTGGACGTAGTTTTAATAGAATGTCACAACAGCGCTAATGTGAAGGGAATTGAGAATGGCAGATAGAGACGGACGGAACGATGAAAGCGACAGAGACAATATGAGAGGGCTACACACACACACACACATATTTATGAATGTATGTACATATATGCCTATATGTATGTATGTGTGTATATATATATATATATATATATATATATATATATATATATATATATATATATATATATATATATATACTTATATATGCACATACTCACACATATACATGTATAGATATAGATGTATATAATATATACACATGTATATACACATACATACACACATATATTGGTGTGTGTGTGTATGTGTGTGTGTACATAACCATGCACACACATAGGGGGTTGACAGAGATTGGGAGAGGAGTAAGGAAAGGTGAGATAGAGGAGAAGTAGCAAAGAGACTTGAGAGACATTTGATTGAGTGGAGGCGAGGTAAGAGGGGAGAATAAAATATTGATGGAGTGAGAGAAAGAGAGAGACAGAAAGATTAAGAGAGATGAAGACGGGGTGAGGAGAAAGAGGGTGAAGAGAGAAATGTTTTGATAGAGTACCTGCCACCTTGATGGATAACATAACAGATATGAATAGCGGAGAAAATGGCGATAGGAAATATTTAAGCCACTTGAGACGCCCTCTACCGACAGATTTAATAATAGCCTATGATATAATATAATGTATATTATACAGTATTGTAATATAATAGAGTTTAATGGGATAGTATGTACGAAATAATTTATTTAATGTAATGTTATATTGTATAATATATTATGAAAAAAGAATATAATTAATAATATAAAATATAATGTTGGAATATAATATATAATGTTTGATAAATGTTATATAATGTGATGTTCGGATTGAGGCGGTTGGGTGTAGCTGTTTGGACGCTGGTGCTTTGGCACGGCTGACTGGGCACTGAACTTGGTATTGGCTAATGTAGTTTTTTGGCACTGGAGGCTAACACACACGCACATATACGCAGAAGCACAAGCGTATGAACTGGCAGAAATACGCATAGAGAAAAAGAAAGAGTAAGGGGGAAGGAGAGAGGGGAAGAGACAGATAAATATGAGGGAGAGAGATGGAGAGGGGAGGAGAGAAGGAGAGAGAGTGACATTATAACTTAAGTGAGTCCGAGTGACATAATTACTTTACCTCTCTTCATATGCAGAAAATGAAATATACTCACATGTATAGACAGAGAAAGCGGTATATGAGAAACATCTCACTTGCAATAAAAGAAGCGGGAAGGGGGATGTGATCTGGTTTAATATACCTTACAATGTGAATGTGACCACCAATAAAGCCAGAAACTTTCTTAGCTTAATAAAACATTTCTCACTTATGCATAAATACAATAAGATGTTCAACGCTAATAATGTTAATGAAAATTATTCCTGTTTTGACAGTCTTCTCAGGACTCATACCACGACCAGAGACATACACCGAAACTGACCCAAACTTGTTACTGCAGAATTCCTTGAATTCGGTCGCATTGCACATCACGAATCTCTGCAGCGGTAATTTAATCTTAGTTTGGTAGGATTAAAAGGAACAACAATGGACTTGCCTGAAATACATTCAAGTGCTGATACGTTCAGGTCAAAAGACTGAAAGAATTTCTCATTTTGCTCCATTTCGTTTGGAAAATTAAGTTGCGAGCGGATGTAGAAACCCTCTCGATTCACTCATCCTTGTTCCGACAGAACATCGAAGATATGACAGTAGACGGAAGAGAGAAAGAAGTGCACGAGAACTTGACCGTTGCTAATTTTTCAGCTATGTAGACGAGAACAACATTAAATCTCTTTCCAGGAATCGATCCTACGACCTTGTGATCCTAAATCAAATATTCTAACCACTAAGCTGCACGTTTTCATTAATACAGAGTATGAAACCAATCAAGATAGGAAAACATTAGTCGATAACACCAACATCCTATATAGAATTGCACAAAGTTTAGATTAGCCGTGAAAGCATTATAAATAATAAACTACCGCCGCTCATTCATCGCTTCACATAGACACATCCTACAACACAAACATCAACCTTACAACCCAGCACAATGTCTCCACCACCACACACTCTCTAAGAATTTAAAAATACTTGATTCACTACGCAATAACCCTCAATAACCCACAATGACCCACAATGACCTTCAAACAAAAATACTTTAGCCAAAACTTTTGTTCAGCCGCCGTACTTTTAAATACCATCTCTTTACTATAGAACAATTTTCTCGCATTCCTATTAATAGCCAAATTGATTCGTAGACACAGGCCGTATTTATCTGCATTTATATATTTTATAACTAAACATTTCTATTATTCAAATTAACACATAGATACGCATATATCCGCATTCATCACAAACTCACGCTTATATTAATAGACAAAAACAAATGAAAATAGAAATTCCCAACAAGGCAACGACTCTTTCCACACAACACACCCTCCAAAGCTCTTCAGACTGAGCTGACGATTAATAAATGCAACATTCGTCTCTCAATAGTTCGCTGGTCTGAAAAATCCTATCCAACGCTGAAACTGCCAGCCACTATGTGCTGCTGAGCCTCCCTGTTACCAGTATGTTTCTGTGCTCTATCAACGGATGTCTCTCTCTCCCTATCTCTGTCTCTGTCTCTCTCTCTCTCTCTCTCTCTCTCTCTCTCTCTCTCT
>NC_069003.1:4855975-4857863 GCF_001194135.2 Octopus bimaculoides
GGCTCGAAACATAAAAGACTTTCTCACTCCCCGAGCGTTAAACTAATACATCTGTTTGTTGTTTACACACTCGTCTTCGTCTTTTGTTTTGATTTTTTTGTAAATTCCATCTATACACACACACACATATATGCATGCGTATCCATGTATATAAATATACATATATACATATATATATATGTATACATATATATATATATATATACACACATGTATATATATATACATATATATACACACACACACACACACACACACATACATATATATATATATGTATGTATGTATGTATGTATGCATATGTATATGTATATGTATATCATTATTCAATTGTATTTCAAGATTTCTTGCCAAAAGAGAAAGAGCCGGTTTATAACCCAAATCCGAGGCTCCTTCATTGGAATTTCAATGTCAGCAGCAACACCAACAGCAGAGTATTTTTGTATGCATGTATGCATGTATGTATACGTGCAGATTTATGTTTTGTTTTATGCATGTCTTCTTATGCATATACTTGCATGTCCTACAACACAAACTAAATAAAAAGCTTGTGGGGTGGTGGGTGAGCGTGTGTGTGTCTTTGTGTCTGTGATTCTCCCCCATCAACCACTTGACAACCTGTGTTAGTATGTTACGTCCCTGCAATGAAACTATTCGATAAAAAAAAAGGATTGAATAAGTGCCATGCATTAGAAAAATAATAATTACTGGGATCGATTCAGTCGACTAAAAATTCTTCAAAGCGTTGCTCCAGCCTGACCGCAGTCCAATGACTGAAACAAGAAACAAATAAAAGAAACAAAAATGTACCGCAACTCTGAGTTTCATGTTTTCAGTCTTGAGTCGAGAGCAAATGTTGAAACAATTTCAACCATTAAATATAGGGTCTCCCAGGAAAACAAAACCACAAAACTTTTTGATATAATACCAAATCCTGATTGGTTGGAATTCTCACCTAGGAAACTTTTATATTCTTGCATTTAGCATGTAAGCGTTGAAGTACGTAACACGGACTCGTTTCGTTGTTATAATGCAGAAAAACATAGCATATAAAAATATAAAAAATAATATGTAATGTAAAAAAAAGTAATAAATAATTAGTCGTAAAAATGGGGAGACGGATTGTAAGCCTTGCGATATGTGGTTATATTGATTAGCTATGAATGGTGATAAACTGATACGTGAATACTTTAAGGCGATGACGGTTCCTGTGTAAAATTTAATAAACATAGCCGGCAGCGCAGTCGATTAATACGAACGGTAGTTAATACTTGTACAGCAACATATATGTGTGTGTGTGTGTGTTTGTGAGAGTTTTGTTGTCGAGCAGTGTAAATAAGGTCGAGAAAGAAGGATGGAAACAGATTGGCGTGAAGATAAATATTTAGTTTCAATTAGCAGATCAAAGGGGGAATAACTTGCCTGCGACATTATTGCTACGACATATAACACACACACACACACACGCGCGCGCGCGCGTACGGACGTACGTACTTATGTATGTATGTATGACTTGTTTAATATTTGACATCCGCGTCTGTACGCGGTTCCATTAATGTAGAATTAGACCAGTCTAAGTACCCGCGAGGATACATAAATATAAATGCGCAGGTTTGCTAATAAATTTAAAGCAGTCCATGCAAGCGGGGCTGTTGGGGGAATCCGCTCGTGCAGACAGGAACGCTTTCGCAAGTGTGTGCTCTCGTACTTCATATTCTCGTCTCGCCAGGATATTTTTTTCGACGTACACACGCGTACACCCATACTCATTTATATACATACATACACGCACACATGCATACAGACACACACACATATATATACATACACACACACATATCTATCAATCTATCTATCTATCTATTTATCTATTAATTTATTTATATAT
>NC_069003.1:4859258-4859980 GCF_001194135.2 Octopus bimaculoides
TATATATATATATATATATGCGCGTGCTTGTGTGCATGAGTGCGTGTATATGTTATCTAATAAAATATTTTCGGAAACACAAGCTCGTTTGAGCGAAACATTCGGATTTCTGTCACGAATCATATGCATTCTGACGTTTGATATGGTCTTGATTCTTGTCAATTTAGAATTACTTCTAATTAAGAATTATTTTGGAAAACTAGAAGTTTCAGGCAAACATAGAAACGGGCTAAAATACATCGTACCGATTACGTTTGTAAGTGAAAGAATAAAAGTGTGCAAGACTTTCAATCTGAAACAAATACTGTTGCTGCTCTCCAAATGACTGCGGTTGAGCTTCCGTCTCTTTTTAGAAACCAGCTCTTTCCATTTTGCAGGAATTCTAGAAAGAAAAACCATATACGCACTTTCTTTACGCATACACTCTCGCACATACACACACACTCACACATGCATACATTCTCACATACTCACAGATACACAGACACATACACACGCTCTCACACATTCTCACACCAGCACAGATACACACACATACGCACACACAGATACATGCATACGTACATATATATATATATATGTGCATGCATACAAACATACGTACGTACATGCATACATACATACATACACACTCACACACATACACACGCATACATGCACACACACATACGTACATACATACATACATGCATACATACACACATTCACACAAATACATACAC
>NC_069003.1:4859990-4863340 GCF_001194135.2 Octopus bimaculoides
CATGCATACATACACACATTCACACAAATACATACACACACACTCACACATACACACACACATACATACATACAAACATACAAACATACATACATACATACATACATACATACATACGTACATACATACATACACATATATTTGTGGTCGATTACAAATAAAAGGAAAAAAATGACAAAAATATAAAGCATTAATAATAATTGCCAACAAAAGTAACAACAGACACAGACGCCATTTTGATATTTTATTTTTCCAATTCGTGGAAGATTCATAAAGTTTTTTTATTTGTTAATTATCAGGAAAAAAACCATCGAAGAAATCTTCAAAAGAACTCAAAAAATGCAATCTTTATTTATCAAGAGTTTATCTCCTTACCTTTTTCTCCTTTCATTTGTTTCAGTCAGTTGACTACGGCCATGCTGGAGCAACGCCTTGAAGGGACCTTTTTTAACCGAATAAATCGACTCCGGGGCTTGTGTTTTATTTTTATTTTTAATTTTTGTTATTTGAAGCCTGGTACTTCTTTTATCAGTTTCTCTTACAAGTATTGCTGTAGATGCTACTAAATTTCACGGTATTGACCAGACTATCGGATGTCGTTACACATCGCTGGTCACCATGCGCTTTGCATTGGTTTCAGTCTTCGAGCGATACCACCGCATTGGCTCGGTGACCAGGCCAAAATTCCTTCTGACCGGATGGCTAGTCCTTCGCAGGGTTATCCGTTTACAGCTGAGTGGACTGGGACACCGTGAAAGGAATTGTTTTTGCTCAAGAACACAACACGTCGCCCGGCCCAGCAATCGAACCCACGATTGCTGAATCGTGAGGGTAACACCAGAACCGCTAGGCCAGGCGCCTTCCTACTCTAGTACTCAATAGATTTTCTCGTAAATACTCCTGAAAATACTCGTATAGGAACAACATCAACGAGAGATCCTGTTGTATACATTCCTGCAACTACCCTTATAAAAAAAAACCTTCGTAGACACAGCCGTTACTCTGTTTGTTGCTATATAAATTAATAACTGCTCTGTGCTGAATTATGGAGAGCTGTTGCATAACCACTCAATCTGCTAGAAATAGGACCTAAATCTCATTACGCTGCTTTAAAAAGAAGGACATATTAGATTGTTTGTCATTTGTATGCCCTTAAATAAAAACATTTGCCTTGACCGGAATGTCCTTGGCCATCGGTCAGCTCATTTAAGGTTACGTAAAGCAATACAACAACAACAACAACAACAACGAACATCAACGAACATCAACGACCTTAGCAACAATACTGATTTCAAATTTTGATACAAGGCCAGCAATTTCGCGGGGGCGGGGGTTAATCGATTATATCCACCCCAGTGTATTTATTTTACAAACCCCGAAAGGATGAAAGGCACAAGTGTCCTCGGCGGAATGCGAATTCAAGACGCAAATACGAACGAAAATGGCGTTAAGCGTTTCGTCCCACTGTGTGGCACCTTGCGCAAGTGTCTTCTACTATAGCCTCGGGCCGACCAAAGCATTGTAAGTGGATTCCTTGGTAGACGGAAACTGAAAGAAGTCCGTCGTATATATGTATATGTATATATATATATATATGTATGTGTGTGTGTATATGTTTGTGTGTCTGTGTTTGTCCCCCAACATCGCTTGACAACCGATGGTGGTGTGTTTACGTCTCCGTAACTTAGCAGTTCGGCCAAAGACACCGATAGAATAAGTACTAGGCTTCCAAAGAATAAGTCCTGGGGTCGATTTGCTCAACTAAAGGCGGTGCTCCAGCATGGCCGCAGTCAAATGACTGAAACAAGTAAAAGAGTAAAAGAGATGTGTTTGCGCGCGGGTGTTTTTTTTTTGTGTGTGTGTATGTTATATTATATATTCTTCTAATGCTTCTTAATGCTTCTAATATTTAGATGCAATAAAATCTTGAAACCCTTCACAGCTTCACCATTCCAGACGCTATACTCTTTGGCTGAAGGTCCATGACATTCACACCTTTCGTGTTCGATAGAGCTAGGATTAAGTATGAATAATACACCTAAGGGAAAACACTTCAGAGGGAATGTTCTGCATACCAAAGGGTTTCACAGGTGATATAAAGTGAGTTGAAAATTTCTTGATTAACTGAAAATGTACAAACAATTCGCGAAGAACAAAAATTCACTGGAAAGATGATTGTTGAATGCTATAAACAAGAAAACGAGATAGTTCAGTAAGATGAGGGAATCTAGATTTTTGGACAATAGAGACCAGGCGGCAACAAAGTGATCAATATTGACCCCTAGGGTACTAGGTGGCTAACCAAGGGGTCGATTAAACGCCTGAAACGGTTTTGTGCATTAAGAGGGCTGAATTATTAACGAATTGAAGCTGGAAGATCGTGGTAATTTATGGCTAAAACCCTCATTTACGGCCAAAATATCGACGCAGTTTTAACTAATATTCACCAAACACATCTTCCACATTAAATATTCCGACGATACCACTATAAAAGGACTGAAACAAGCAGAAGATAAAATATATATAGAGAGAGAGAGAAAGCTAAATAGATAGATAGATAGATAGATAGATAGATAGATAGATAGATAGATAGATAGATAGATAGATAGATAGATAGATAAAGGGAGAGAAAAAGAGAGCGGAGCGAGAGAGAGATGGTATATGCACACATATATGCACGTATGTATATATACATATATGAGTAGACATATATACATATACTTAAATCCAGGTGCTGAAAGCAGCAGACATGTTTTAGCAGTATTAGACCTCTTCAGCTAAGCATATTCAATTTATAAGACCAAAACTAATTAGTATATCTATTGAACAGAAAGCATGCTTTGATGTTGACGATGAATAGTAAGAATAATGTTTATGTCTTATACAGTAGCTGCTTCTGTATTGTCCCAGATCAGAAGAGATGGAGCGGACCGAAAGCATTTTTGTATTTCGCTAAAGAACTTAGACCCACAGATCTAGAGCCCCGAAGAAGATACACCTCCACCCTTTTGAATATCATACGTTGCAGTGTCAGTGTTGCATGCAGTAGGGGTGCCAAAGCATATTGAAGTCTTTCTATAATCCACTTTAGGGAGAGAGGGACGGGAGGACGGACGGACGGACGGACGGACGGACGGACGGACGGAAGAATGGATGGAGGGACGAACGGACGGATGGATAAATGGATGCATGGATGAATGGATGTATATGATGCTTCCGATATTGTCTTTATTATGGCGTATAACGTTCAGTTTACGCGCAAAGTTACATTGACGTAAACACACCAACAGCGGTTGTGTCACACACACACATACACACACTCACTTACTCACACATATATATTATTCATA
>NC_069003.1:4863683-4867177 GCF_001194135.2 Octopus bimaculoides
TGTGTGTGTGTGTGTGTGTGTGTGTGTGTGTGTTGTATAATTGGATCCAAACCCACCCTTCCTGCCTGTCTGAAAACTACGCACGGTCAGTTACGGTCCAAAGGCTATTATTCATACATTCTCGCATTATCGAGGCTTACCTCAGATTAAACAACAACAACAACAACAACAACAACATCAGTAAAAACATTAATAACAATTAAACTATGTAAATAACGGTCTGAAAAATGCTTCAATTCAAATTGGCAGCTCCTTTATTCGGCTCATCTTATCGGTTCGCTGTTGGTCTTCTCTTAATAAAAGTCTCTTCTCGCTTCTCCCATACTGGCGTATTCTTCAGAATGGTAAATTCTTCAGAATCTCTGTATTGCAGTCAACACGAGCCCAAAGATGGCAACATGCAGCACAGCTGATATTAAAGTCCTCAGCTATGCCAACATCTTGCCTGATCTGAGCTCATTTCATTTCAACGACAAGGCACAGTCTTCGGTCTAGAAATATATAAAAAAATATTTATTTATATATTTTTATATAAATAACATTTTTAAAGGAATGGAACAACAGGAAGCAGCACACGTATGTATGTATATATGTATGTATATAAGTATGTATGTATGTGCGTATGTATATGCGTGTGTAGGTTTATATGTGCGTATGTATGTTTGCATCTATGTACGTACGTATGTATGTATGTATTCATGCAAGTATGTTTATACGGATGGATGAATTCGAAAAGGTGCACCGTATCTTCTACAACACATTGAGCACTCTCCTTCGTTCACCATTAAGCAACGTACGTCGGTGTGAGCGTGTATTTATACACAAATACACACACACACACACACACACACACACACACACACACACACACACATATATATATATATATATATATATATATATATATATATATATATATATATATATATATATATATATATATACATACATACACATACATACATACATACGTACATACATACATACATACATACGTACATACATACATGCATGCATACATACATACATGCATGCATACATACATACATACATACATACATACATACATACATACATACATACATTGTGAATGCAAGTTTAATCATCTGAAATTTTGTCATTTGAATTTTAGCTATCGGAAGTTTAGCTATTCAGCTGCTCACAAAGTTGCTATTTAATGGTTAACGAGAAGACATTAAAGTAAAGCCTGCAAGCTGCTGAATAAATTTCTATATAAATAATGTCATTTAAAAATATAGATGCAAACATAGAAGTTGTAAACTTCATCGCTTTCGCTGTAAATCAGACTGGGCGTTCTTGTACTAAATTTGTTCGCCGAGTGACTATGCATCGTATACAAGTCGGATTTATTGTAACATATTAAATTACAAGTAGCAGAGGAGAAAATTAGATATTGTAGAGAAAAGTTGCTTCAGGAGTGAACAATATTATACATTTGATAAAGATATAAAATAAATCTAGTGTCGGAAGCCATATTAGGAACCAAGTTACGGAAAACTTAAAGCAGAGAGAATATGGTATAGCATCGAGTTAACAAGTAAACAGCTGGTATACGTCACTGATGATGAGTACATGGACGATAGGCCTGCTAAAAGTAGTAACGAAACAACATAGTTACTGTCTTTCAAATAACGTTGAAGTACCTTGATGTATTTGCACACACACACACACACACACACACACATATACACACAAGGAATATAGATTACACTATGAATGACCCCTTTCACCTGCATCTCCAGCTAATTGGAGATAACACCAATCTCTGTATCTCCAGCCGGCATTGATGCTTCCAGCGATCTTCAGGTTCTTTTGACCTATCATTGCAGCAAATATTTTCGTACCATTGGTCAAGAAGCAATCATAAGAAACTGGGCATTACCCCCACAATCCTAGAAATACACATTATGCACACCGTGCCAAAATAAAGGTGAGATGATATTGGGCGAAACATCTATGACTATAGGTCTTCTAGATCAAGTATGAAATGGAGCTAAACAATTAGCTTCACAGGTGTGCTGTCTCTTTTCTCTGTCTTGTCTATCGCTACTTTAATGGCCTCTGTTTCTCAAAGCCAACTAATCTTGTAACTCTTTCACTCTGCCTACTTCACCCTACCGCTTGTCTCTTTCTGTGTTCATCTCTTATCAGACACCACACTTACTTGTATGTCCCGTCTTATTTTTCCACGCCGTTGGCCTTAATTTCGTCTTCCCCGCAGGTTTTGACTTTAAACAATGTAAACGGGACATTAACATCAACCTCATCTCTCTGGGAAGGCCAGCAAACGTCGGAGGCGATTACAGGTAAGTTCGCCGCCACCAATTCACTGTGAAGAATGATCACTGCGACGAAGGTTAACCGAGAGAATATATCCTTAGTATCTCACCATTAATCTCACCTCTAATAGTGATAGTGAAAAACGGTGAATTGGTGATGGTGAACCAACCGGAGATGGTCAGAAGCAATACCTCTTCCTCTAGGTTCAGCAATTAATTAAAAAATTCTAACCCCATTCACCCATCACTACCATCACTATCACCACCAACAACAGCAAGAGGTCAATTGTTGATACTAGTTTCTCCGTCATTGTCGACGATGACTAAGGACATCACGTGGGAAACAAGACGGTTCCCTATATGCCCGGCTACGACCAATCAGTCTGATGCATGCACGGAAGGCGCTACCAAAGATCAGCCCTTGTGGTCTGCTGGGACTGAAAGCAAAGAGTTGGCTCTGGACAGGTACAGATCGTGTTTTTCTTTTATCGATGACCCTGTTATCGATAGACTTAGAAAATATATTATTGATGTATTTCCATACCTTTTTACGTCTCCATGTAGCAGATGGGGTGGCCATTCCGAAAGTTCACCAATCAACTATCACATTTGTCTCACGAGTATGATAGTTTTTTAACTAATCCGTCAGTAAATAAAACAAAATTAGCTGTCTATAATAGGAAAGTACCAAAGAGTTCAATCTCTAGATTCTACCCCACTCCAAAAAGCAGAAAAATAACAACAAAATACTGAATTTAAAATAAGGGTCAATTTACTCACATTTAGGGTTTCTTTATTCCAAAAGCAACGAAGCCTCCAAGAACGATAATGGTGGATGTTTTAATCCAGATATCATATTGTTTGGTACGTTCCTAATAATTGCGGTGTCAGATAAATTCGTACGTAATTTTTTTTTCTACTCTGCACTCCACTGTCATATATCTGAAAAGAGATAAAAAATCTATTTAAATTTCAAAAACGATAAACAAAAGTTGTAGGGGTTAGTAGTCCGTGCTCTTAACCACTACGCCATATGAGGACAAATATCCGTCAAATGTAAATAAAGTAAATAATGTTTAAAAATATTGTTCTTGTTTATTTAGGAAGGATTAAAATAAATGGGGTGGGGAAAAGAACAAACTTTTCATAGACCCAATGTGTGTGTGTGTGTGTGTGTGTGTGAGAGAGAGAGAG
>NC_069003.1:4867394-4868202 GCF_001194135.2 Octopus bimaculoides
CACGCCGGGCGAAAGGCTTAACGGTATTTCGTCTGTCTTTACGTTCTGAGTTCAAATTCCACCGTGGTCGACTTTGCCTTTCACCCTTCCGGGGTCGAGGAATTAAGTACCAGTTGGGTACTTGTACTTAATTTATCGACTCCGAAAAGATGAAAGGCAAATTCGACCTCGGCGGCATTTGAACTCAGAACGTACAATATCAAAACAATAATAGTACCATCAACACCACAACCATGACTAATAAAAACAATAATGCCACTGGCCTTCCGTCGCTTACGACGACGAGTGTTCCAGTCGATCCGATCAACGAAACATCCTGTTCGTGAAATTAACGTGCAAGTGGCTGAGTAGACTACAGACACACGTACACTCAACGTAGTTCCCGGGGAGATTCAGCATAACACAGAAGTGACAAAGCTGGCCCCTTTGAATTACAGGTACTCCTCATTTTTGTCAGCGGAATGAACTGGAGTAAACGTGAAATAAAGGATCTTGCTCAAGGACGCAAAGCGCCACTGGGAATCGAACTCACGGCCTTAGTATCAGGAATCGAACACCCTAAGCCCTAAGCCACGCGCCTTCAAAAATAACAACAATAAACATCAACAAGACCGTGATCACCGCCGCCGCCGTCAACATCGCTACCGACAATGAGTCTAACACCTTTAACGTCATTATCATCATCATCATCATCATCAAAAACATCTCCATCACACCACCAATCCACAACGACCATCACAAAGAGACCGACTACGACGACGACCACCACCGCGGCCACCAACATCACCACCACCCCACCATCACCGCC
>NC_069003.1:4871567-4872202 GCF_001194135.2 Octopus bimaculoides
TATACATATATATATGAGACACACACACTCACAGAGAGGTTGAAAGTGTGAGGGGAGAGAATAAAGAACGGTCGCTTGGAATAGGACCAAGTTGACGATAAGAAGTCAGGTAGACATATTTGATGGAAGGTGACAGATCCATCTGGATGTTTTGATTGGTTAGAATGAATGTAGTAGGTGTCGCGTAGGTGTGTCACAGAGACAGCTGATTGGTGGGTTGACAGAGGACCTTGGTGTCATGCGAAGGGTAGCGATGGGGGTGGGGTGAGCTTGATGATGGTGGTTGTAGTCATGAAGATTGCGTGCTGCCGTTGCTGTAACGGCACCACCGCGACCATCACCACCAACTCCTAGCCAACTTTTGCTGTCGAGCTGTCATTTGATACAAAAGAAATGCCAACCCATCCGTGATCATCACATCGTTTTAGTATTATCCAGATTTACTGCACGTTCTCGTCTCTCGTTTCTTGTATTTCAATCGACAGACTCTGGCGTTCTATCGACTGCTATTTCTAACAATGTCATCGACCACATAGTGGGTGGTTCGTGTTGGTGATGCTGGTAGTGATGATGATGATGATGATGGTGATGATGATGATGATGATGATGATGATGATGATGATGGTGATGATGTT
>NC_069003.1:4873223-4875566 GCF_001194135.2 Octopus bimaculoides
TATACATACATAAGTTCACGCACACAGGCACCCAGGTACACACACACACACGTACATACATTCATACATTAACACACACATACATACATACATACATACATACACACATACATACATACATACATAAATGCATACACACACACATACATACATAGATACATACATACATACATACATGCATACATACATCTCGCGCGCATTCTTGTGCAGCGAAAGCCACGAGCAAGGTGAACCGTTGATCACACCAGAACTATTATCTTTGCTACACATCTCAAATTTAAAATGGATGGTCATGGCTAGAAGGATTTCATCCTAATCATATATCTATTCGAAAAGGATTGATATGGCGCCAAACACAGCAACACAAAGCCGCCATTTTCCGATGTACCCCTTCCTTCTCCTCCTCGTCTTTCTACCAACTCATAGCAATAATTTCTCCCTCTCTAATGAAACCATAATGACAACATTGCTCCCTCCTACCATCACTCTTACTCTACTACTTTCACCCACGAGGCAACGGATGGGAGAGGAGCTGTACATGGTCAGATGGCCTGTTAGAAATAACAGCTAAATTCTTCCTCAAATCTCTCTCCGCTCTGTTAAAAATTGAAATTAAAATACCGGACATGCTCTACAATGTGGCCCAGAGTTCCCTGCACATAGGAAAGAGACGTGACTGTCACGGATGGAAGGGCTTCGATCATTGGTGTACTGGACTAAACCTTAACCTGGGATTAAGCAACAACCACATACATGCAAACATACATACATGCATACATACATGCATATATATATATGTGTGTTGTACGCGTACGTGTGTGTGTGTGTGTGTGTATCCATGAACACATGCAGATACAAACGCGCGAACGCACACACACACACACACACACACACAGGTATCATACACACACACGATTACACACGCATAAACATAAACACACACACACACATACTGAAACATCGACACCACCGCGATTAACAATTCAACCACCACTACAACCAAGACCATTGTTACCATCACCACCATCACCACAACCACCATCACCACAACCACCACCGCCACCATCACCAACGTCATCGCCAGCCCTACCACCGGTATACTACTACCAAGACCACCACCACTACCTTCATCATCACCAACACTAACGCTACAACCACTACCACCACAAACAACAACAATGCAACCGCCACCACTGGCACCATTTTCACAACCAACACCACCACTATCATTATTACCACTACCTCAACTACCCCACCACCAACGCCATCACAACCATCACTGCTACAGCATTCCTCATCATCATCATTATCATCATCATCATCACTATCAACATCATGAAAACCACAATTATCAGTAGAAGCACCACCAACACCGTCAGCATAACCGCCACCGCCTGAACAATCGTCGCGTCCATCAGCACCGCCGCCGACGCCGACGCCGCAACCGCCAGCGCCACCAGGCCAACAACAGACTCCACCCCCGCCTGCCCCCTCTTTCCTCTTGCCAGAGTCATGTAAATGAGAAGATCAAAGACATCCAGAAGAGACATTATCGATCACCAAGGGAAAGGAAGCTAGTTCAAACCCTCCGTGGAATGTGAGGGTGTATATGTCGTGTCTCAGTGTGTCTATTATGTGTGCGTTTGTGTACTGTGTGTGTGTGTGTGTTGTGTGTGTGTTTGTGTGTATAATGGGCTAATGCGTGTATGTGTGTGTGTGTGTGTCTACTGTGCTTGCATGTGTAGTGTGTATGTCTTGCATAGTGCTCTGTGGGTGTGTATAGTATGTGTATGTGTGTGTGTCAAAGAGGCTTTTGTTTGTACGTGTGTATGTTTTGCATAGTGCTGTGTGTGTGTATATAGTATGTATGTGTGTGTGTGTGTGAAAGGGGCTTTTGTTTGTGTGTGTGTGTGTGTGTGTGTGAGAGAGTTGCTTGGAGTATTTGTGTGTAGGTATATATGTGTGCGTATTTTGCATAGTGTTCTGCGTGTGTTTATGTGTGTGTGTGTGAGAGGGGCTTTTGTTTCTGTGTGTGTGTGTGAGCTGCGTAGAGTGTTTGTGTGTGTGTATACGTGCGTGCGTGTGTGTATGTAGGATGGGTGGGTGGGTGAATGTGTGTGTGTGAGAGAGCCTAGAACTTATTCTATTGGTCCTCTGTGTCGAACAGCTAAGTTACGAGTACGTAAACACAACAACATCGTTTGTCAAGCGATGGTGGTGGACAAGCACAGACACACAAATGCACACACACATACAAATATACATACATACGCACACACACACACACAGACACACACACACACACACACATATATATATATATACATATATATCAAAGAAGCT
>NC_069003.1:4876099-4881332 GCF_001194135.2 Octopus bimaculoides
ATATATATATATATATATATATATATATATATATATACGACGGGCTTCTTTCAGTTTCCATCTACCAAATCCACTCACAAGGCTCTGATTGGCCCAAAGCTATAGTAAAAGACACTTGTCCAAGGTGCCGTGCAGTGGGACTGAACCCGGAACCATGTGGTTGGGAAGCAAGCTTCTTACCTCAGAACCATATGTATGTTTGTGGCAATATATTCGTGTATGTCCGTTCTTTTATTCTTTATTTGTCTCTGTCACTAGACTGCGGCCAAGCTGGAGCACTTCTCTAAAAGATTTAACCGACCAAATCGGACCCGAGTACTTGAGTTAAGTATGATCCCTTATTGTATTCGTATATTTTGGTGAACTGCCATATTACGGGAACATAAACAACCCAACACCGGTTTTGAAACGACGTGGGATAAATAGAAATCTTGAAGCCTTATGATGCGCGCGTGCACACACACACACACACATAGTTTGACCTCCCCCATAGTTTTCCAAGACCAATTTCACAAGGCCAGCAACTTCGGGCGATGGAGTGGGTCGATTATATTATTTCAAGGAACCCCGAAAGAATGAAACGCAAAACAGTTGAACTCAGAAAGTAAATACGTAAGAAATGTCACCAAACGTTTTATCCGGCATTGTAACGACTCTGCTAGTTCGCCGCCTTATCTGTGGCCACATATTGACAACGAACATTCCAGCTATGTCCAATATATAGAGAGGGGCGTAAGAAGGGGAGGAAAGTAAAGGAGGAAGGAGAGAGGGAAAGGAAGAGTACAGAGAGAGAGAGAGAGAGAGAGAGAGAGAGAGAGAGAGAGAAGGGGTATACGGACTGACTGACTGACAGGCAGACAGAGAAAGAGGCATTAGAGGTAAAAGCGATAGAGGGTGATTCAGTACAGAGAAAATTGAATGAGTATGAATGAAAGTGAAAAATTAACGGCGATGAGGATTGAGAAGGAAGGAGAACAGGAGGAAGGAAGAAAGGAAGGAACGAATGAGAAGGAGAAGAAGAAGAATATGAGAAGAAAAGAATAAGAAGATGAAAAGATATGGAATTTTGAGAAGAAAATCGATAAAGAATTAAAGAAATCCGTATAGTCCTACACCGCTTGATGGGGATGTTACGCTCCAAAAAACTCTTGCCGCAAGTTGGATTTTCGTAACGCGATACCTTGTTAGATATTTTATTTTATTTTACGCTGAAGAAGGCATGGCTGTTAGATTAAGATGTTTGCTCCCCAACCACATGATTTCGGGTTTAGTCCCACTGTGTGGCACCTTGGGGGAAGTGTCTTCTACTATATCTCTGCGCTGACCTTGTGAGTGGATTTGGTAGACGGAAACTGAAAGAAGCCTGTCGTATACATACATATATATATGTGTATGTGCGTGAGCATGTGTGTGTGTGTGTGTGTGTGTGTGTGTGTGTGTGTGTGCTAACGATTCTGCCAGCTCTCCATGTTACAATACCTAAATATTGGTTTTTAATTTTTGGTACAAGGCCAGCAATTTCGAGAGAGGGTGTGAGTTAATCACATCGACCCCAATGTCCAACTGGTACTTAATTTATCAACCACGAAAGGATGAAGGGCAAAGTCAACCTCGGCGGAATTTGAACTTAGAACGTAAAGAAAGACGAAAATACCGCTAAGCATACAACGCTTGAATATTGATGCCTAATCTTGACAGGCTCTGTGGCATAGAAATTATTATGGGGCACAGTCCACCTGGCTGTAAACGGGTTCCACCAGGTAAAAGATAGACAGAGATTATTACTGAAAACAGTCTACTTAGCTGTAAACAGTTGCCACCACCAGGTAAGATGGAAATTATTTACTTGACATTGTCTATCAAGTTGGAAATAGATACAACCACAAGACAAGGTAGAGATAATTATAAATACCAGGTGTAAATAGGTATCACCACTAGGTAAGACGGATACAAGTTTTGGCCGAGCACAGTCCACCTGGCTGTAACTTGGTCCCATCAGTTTATTAATCTAATTGTCACTGGCAGTGAAGCCTTCGCATTTATATGTCCTCATCGCCATCACAACGATCACTACCACCACCACCACCATCATCATCATCATAAACACAATCAACAACACCACCGTCATTAATAGCATCCTTATCATGGACCAGTGTCTGTCAGAACGTTAGTGATTACTTTGTTCTGTGCTTCTAGAAAGCAGCCTCTGAGCTCGAACCTCTTCCAGTCAAAAAACAAGGCTGCAGGTGTAAACATCGACTGTAAAACCGAGGTCTGAGACCCTAAAGAAGTACCTACAACCTCGTTCTAGTTGATCTTGCGATGGGTTGAGCGTTGCTGTGTCTGTCTTCACCAGCGACAGGAAGAGAAGAGACGTGTTACGTATGCAGCATCTTCTTCTCCATAACATATCCAGTCTTGCTTCCTATCACATGTCTACATACAACCTCGTTCATTGGGACAATCCGAACAACAGCAGTTACCAGTTATATGTAATTTAACAATTACATATAACTGATAACTTAAAGAGGTCACTCTCAGTGCTGGGAGATATTTTCGAGTTCTATTGTGTCAAGCTGAGTGGTTCTTGCCTGTGAGAATCTGTCCCACCACAATCTGTTTCATCATTAAGGCACAGAGAATAGGGACTATCGGAACACCGTATTGAACACCATTGCATCAGACAACGAACAAAAGGAAGCAGCAAAACATCAGGGCTAAACTTTGAATTTGGAATGTAAAAACAATGAAGGCCGCTCTTTGAGAAATTTTACAGGTTATTAGAATCTCTAGGGAAATAACTTCATAAATAATGAGTTCCATCAAGGAAAGGGCTTTGATCCGCCCAGAGTGCATGGAAGTGGCTTCTTAGTAAGGAACAGTCTGTTGGATGAGGCAGATCTAGACAGCAGTGACTCAAAGCTGATCCGATCCAACTTTTCGCCTCAACATCATTGAAGGCCCACTCAACTTTTCTGGTTTCTATATCTCGTTACAATAGACCGGAAAGTATAGTGGAACCTGTCCAGCCTGTCAAACTATACTCGGTACAATTCATTGTTGCAAAACGGTATGTGGAGTATCCATAGATGTGCAAGAATTGATTGGACAAAAGAAAAAATGCAACAAGTACTGACCATCACGCTTCACCTCACAAGAATTATCACTGTATAACGAGGAGTTCAATGTCTTTTGGAGAACAGAAATAGACTGGACATTAAAGGGAATGCAACTCGTTCACGCTATCTCATTGCCCCGCATGCAATCCATGTATGCATGTTGGTTTGTGTAGTGTGCAGCTCAGTAGAAATCTCTTGGTGGTTTTAAATGCACAAGTCTCTGATATCCACGTGGCTAAAATGTGTCAGCTGAAGGGCGCTCAGGAATCATGACCTGGATGTGGTCCGCCCCACTATGAGTGTTAGAAGTTAAAAGCTGAAACCTCTGCCTGAGGTGGGTAGGTTTCTTCTTTGAAGACCTTCTGCTCTTCAGATTTTTTGGTAGCTTCTTACCACTGGTATAAAGGTGGAGATATGTTTGTGGATCGCTATACCGTTTAGTCGCTTACCTTGGTGATATAGAACAGCCGGATCAAAACTGCCTAGGGCTACGCTACATGACAAACCTGTGCGTCCACGGCTGCAAGATCAGGTTTAACACACGATGTAAGAACAACAACAACAACAACAGTAACAGCACCACCACCAGTGACAGCTACAACAGAAATGAATGTGTGCGCAGAAATAGACTGGACAGTGGAGAGAGTAGTGTATGATGTCCAGAGGCGACAAATTGGTAGAATTGTTAGAGCATTGTATGGAACGCCTCACTTAATTTGTTCTGATTTTCTAAGTTTAAATTAGCGAACGCCGGCTTTACCTTTCATCGTTTCAGGATTGATAACAAAGAATTACCAATCCAGAATAGTCCACAGCATGGTCCAGTCCTTGTTGTAGGGTGGTGGCTTGTGAGATTTATTGACCCTGAGAGCTATACCACCAGAGTGCAATCCCCTAATGAGGTCTTTCATGCTGGACAGGCCAAAAGGTAGATGACAGACCAATATGGATCACCTTTTGCGAGGGGTTAAAATAAGTTTGCATAAGGCTAACTGTCCTACGTAGATAAAGGCAAGTTTACAGAAGCATCGATGACAATCAAAACCAACAAGGCCTGGAAGAGGAAAAGACAACCCAGAGTCGAGGACTCTAGAGAAAATCGTCAGTGGCCTATGCTGCATAAGGAGCGAAGGGCTTAGATAAGTAAGCAACCTGGCGCAGAGAAATCGAGGAACAGTGAAACAAAATCGTTTCACGTGCCTTGCAAAATTTGTTTCAGTTCCATGCATTCGCATTCTGAGGTTAAATCCTGTTGTGGCCTGCTGAGGTGGTAGATTAACCGTCACTATCAGGTTCCTTGAATACTTTTAGTAACCTCCATTCTGCAGCAAGCATTTAGGTCCATGTTCCTGTCCGATGGTTACTTTTTTTCATTCCTCCTCTGCTTCCAACAGTCTCCAAGGTTTTGTCGACGGTATTGGGCAGTGCCCATCTTTCTGAAATATTGATTTCAAATTTTGGCACAAGACCAGCAAGTTCAGAGGTGGGTGTAAATCGATTCTGTCCACCCCAGTGCTCAACTAGAACTTACTTTAGCGACTCGGGAATGATGAAAGGCGAAGTCGACCTCGGCGGAATTTGAACTCAGAACGTAAAGACGAGCGAAATGACGATAGATTAAGTACCACAGTTAGAAAAATATAAACAGGTAGCGGAGGGCCGAGTTGCCGGACTAAACGTTTACACACAGTGCTCCAGCATGGTCGCAGTCTAACGATTTATAAAAATGTAACGGAAACATTGGATAATGTAGTCTAGTGTTTGTTGCAGATACGGAATATGTGGGATGGTCATGGCTGGAATGCCTTTTAGTAGAGGTTCTGCACGATCTGGATTGACCAAGGGCTAAACGACAACAATAACAAGAACAAGATTTATTTCTATGACAGCAGAGAGCAATTCAAATTGGACTTTGGCTGCTATTTCTAGCGAGTCCATCAATCACAGCGTTGAGGCTTTTAGAAGAAAACCTTTATACAACTGCCATCTCCAGTTTTGCCATAAACTACTACGACTGCCACTACTACTACTATTACTACTACTACTACTACTACTACTACTACTACTACTACTACTACTACTTCTACTACTACTACTACGACGACGACGACGAC
>NC_069003.1:4883376-4884416 GCF_001194135.2 Octopus bimaculoides
GCTGTTATGTTAAACTGTCATGTGTCCAAATTTGGCCAAATGCGTCCTTTTCAATATCTACTTTTGCTTGCAATAGCCGGTTCTTTTTGGTCAAACTATCGTATCTCCAGCTGGTTCAGATGCCAATATATCAAAAATTGTCAAAGTGTAGTTCAACGGTTTTGCCATGGAACGGTGAAACTATTTTCTCGCTTTCTGAATAAGCAACGTTTTGGACTTACAACACTTTTGCATAATAGCAACAATATATATATGATGGTGTGAAAAATATGGCCAAGACTCTGTAGAATGTGAAACTCGTGTATTGACTCCTGTAGGCTATGACACATGTATAGAAGTGTGAAGACTCACGGAGCACTGTATAGATGTATGTAGATTGTAAAGAGCGACCTGGATGTATAATAAGTGTGTCGTGAGTAAGACGGGTGAATAACAGTCTATTGAATCTGATACCTTTGTATAGAAAGGTGTAGAGTTCAGCGCGTGCGTATAATATGTATATAGAGGTGAACAACCGCATGTAGAGTGTAACATATGTGTATGAAAGCGGAAATCTTTTACTTGCTTTAGTCATTGGACTGCGGCCATGCTGGGACACTGCCTTGAAGAGTGTCAGTCGAATGAATGGACACCGGTAATTATATTTTTATTTTTTTGTTTTTTATAAGTCTGGTATTCTTTCTATCGGTCATTTTCACCGAACTGCTATGTTATGTGGGTCGGTGGTCAGACTGTGGTGGGGACAAACACACCACCCACCCTCCCACACACATATATATGTATATATATATACATATGTATATATACATATATGTATATATGTATATATATGCATGTATTCATATGTGCGTGTGTGTGTGTGTGTCTGTATATATATATATATATGTGTGTATGGTCAGTGCCAACGCACGAAACTCTCAGACCTTGGGTCACTCTGTTACTTCGGCTAAATTTTGATAAAAATATACATATACTCATATCTGAGTTTTCCTGTTTGCAACAACACACGTATATATATATATATATATATATATATATAT
>NC_069003.1:4884812-4885839 GCF_001194135.2 Octopus bimaculoides
ACACACACACACACACACACACACACACACACACACACATACACACTGAAACATATATATATGTATACAGAAAAACATATAGATATATAAGTATATCCATACATACACATATATTTTTTACCTTCTTCTTCCATGTGTGTGTGTGTGTGTGTGTGTGTGTGTGTGTGATAGTCTTCTAGACAGTTTACGTCTATCAAATCCACTCACAAAAATTTTGTCGGGCCCGTGGCTATAGTAAAAGACATTTTCCCAAGGTGCTGTGAGGTGGGACTGAACTTGAATCCACGAAGTTACAAGGGAGACTCTTAACCACACAGCCGTGTAAAATGCATGCACGAAAATATGTAGAGTATAACGCAGGTATGTAAAAATGTGTAGAATTTAGCATGTGTATATAAAAATGTATAGTGTAACAATACAGAATGTAGAACGTGAAACAAGTGTATACGAGGGTGTATAATGTGAAACAGCTATATAGACGTATTTAGAATGTGGAAAATATATGTATGACGTGTGTAGAGTAGCGGAGATATTTATACAGGGGTGTAGAATGTGAAGTGGTTGTACGGGAATGTGTAGAGTGTAAAATAATTGAAATAAAAGTGTGTAGTCTGGAATACAAGTGTATAGAATTTAGTAGGTACGAGTCACGTTTTGAGCAGTAGAAAAAATGTGAAGCAGTTATAATACAAGTGTATAACACGTGATGCAAGCGTTTGATCGTGTGTGTGTGTGTGTGTGTGTGTGTGTGTGTGTGTGTGTGTGTGTGTGTGTGTGTGTGTGTGTGTGTGTGTGTGTGTGTGTGTGTGTGTGTGGTAAGAATATATTGAGCGTGTGGAATTACGAGAGAACTGTATAAATATGTTCTAGAGCGAAATACAGGTGTATACAGGTGTATGGTGGTATGAGTGTGTAGAATTAGATTCAGGACTGTTCAAGGGTGTAGAATATGAGTTAGCAGCTGTAAGAACGATGAAAACTGCTATGTAGAGGACGATGTAGGGTTGTATGTACAGGGGGGGGGGGG
>NC_069003.1:4886173-4886826 GCF_001194135.2 Octopus bimaculoides
ATGTGTGTATGTGTATATGTGTGTATGTTTGTATGTATGTATGAATGTGTACGTATGTCTGAATGTGTGTATGTATGTGTGCTTGTATGTTTATGTGTGTATGTATGTGTGCTTGTATGTTTATGTGTGTATGTATGCATATATGTATGTGTATGGATGTGCGTGTATGTATGTATGTAAGTGTGTATGTATGTGTGTGTAAGAAGTTCACTTTCCAACCACGTGGTTTCAGGTTCGTTCTCACAGCGCAGCACCTTGGGCTAGTGTCTTCTGCAACTGCGGGGCAACTAATACCATCTCAGTGAATTTGATAGGTGGAAAATATGTAGGAACCCCCTACTTGTGCGCGCCCGAGCAATTCTGTGTGTGTAGGTGTTTCTTTTTGTTTGCACGCGTGTGTGTGTGTGAGTCTATACACATATGTATATGATAAATGTATATATGTATACATATACACACCCACACCCATACATACACACACACACACACACACACACACACACACACACACACACACACACACACACACACACACACATATATATATATATATATAATACATACATACACACACACACATATATTGTGAAGCGATTGTGAGGGGACAAACTCAGACACACAAATACATACACACACACACACATATATATGTA
>NC_069003.1:4886836-4887887 GCF_001194135.2 Octopus bimaculoides
TATATATATATATATATATATATATATATATATATATATGTCGGGCTTCTTTCAGTTTCCGTTTACCAAATACATCCACAAGACACTTGCCCAAGGTACCACGTTGTGGGAGTGAACCCGGAACCATATGATTGGGAAGCAAGCTTCTAACCACACAGCCTTGGCCTGCGAATATATATGTATGTATGTGTGTGAGTATATATATGTACATATATATACGTATGTACGTATGCATAATTATGTTTAAACATGCATATATATCTATATACATATATATACTTATATTTATATATATATATTTCGTAAATGGCATATAAGTTACATACCGTGAATGTCAGGTGATTAAATACTCCGGGTAATAGAAGATGAGTACAGAATTTGATGGAAGCTAGTTGTAGGTGAACGCCATCTTCTGTCGATGCTACATGCAGAATCGGTTGTAAAGCCACATGTACAATAGCATGAATCCATGACCAGACTAACGCCAGCGATACTGAAATAGCAACAAAAAGTCTCATGTAAATACGGTAATAATATATAACGTGTGTGTGTGATTGTGTACGTGCATATTGTGTGTTTATGTATGTATATATATACATATATACATATATATATATATATATATGTATATATATATATATATATATATATATATATATATATATATATATATATAAACACACAAACGTATATATATAAACATGAATACATACATATCTGTATACATACATATATATGTGTGTGTATATATATATATGTGTGTGCATATATGTACATATATGCATATACTTACATGTGTATATGCGTATGTTTGTATAAATGTGCAAATGCATATGAATGTGCATAAAGGGTGAGATAGAAAAAAATGCGTCGATATTGATACATCTGTCTCTCATATATGTGTATACAGCAAGATGGGAGGGGGAAATATATGTATATATGTATATATATATGTGTGTGTGTGTGTGTGTGTGTGTGTGTGTGTGTTTGTGTGTGCGTGTGTGTGTGTTTGTGTGTATCTATATTCGCGTGTGTATGTGTGTGTGTGTGT
>NC_069003.1:4887916-4894736 GCF_001194135.2 Octopus bimaculoides
ATATATATATATATTTATACATATTATATATATATATATATATATATATATATATTTCCTATATATATATATATATGTATGTATGTATGTATGTATGTATGAATGAATGTATGAATGGATGGGTGGGTGAGTGGATGGATTGATGGATAGATTGATGGATGGATGGATATATATATAAACATACATATATTTATATATACATGTATATATATATATATGTATATATATATATATACACATACATACACACACATATATATATATATATATATATATATATATATATATATATATATATAATTGACAGTTTTCGTCTGTCCTATGTGTCAATATGATACCTTTCATCTTCCTAGCCGCCATTATTCACATCTTCTTTCATATATATTTTTTTTCTTCTTATTTTTAATACCATATATTGTCTCATATGTGTATACAGGTATGTAGAACGTACCATAGGTGAACAGATGTGTATAGAACTGCTTACAATACGTCAAGGGTATATAGAGTCGTGCAAAACGTGTCATAGCTGTATAGAACTGTGAAGAATTTATAATGGGCGTCGATAGGTGTGCCTTGATGTTTAGATTGTCATAGCAGTGCACACAATGTGTCATACGTTTAGAGTGTGTCATAGGCGTATAATGAGTAATCTCCCTTGATAAGGTCTCCGTTTTAGAAAGGCATTCCCCATGTAAAGTCTCCCTTTGGTGTGACTCATGGATTGCCACTGTAGTAAGCGGTACACCAAGACATCGGATTTTCTATAGGCAGACGACAGCCTCGATCTGAATGCTTGCAGTTTTTACCTGTGTTGTATAACGGAGTGTCCAATGCTTCGAAGCTGTGTGAACGTATTTACGGTGTCATATGAATATAGAGGTGTGTAGAATATGATATACATGTATACAAGTGAGTAGAATCCGGAACAAAAGCTAAGCTAGGATAGGGTTACCTTATAAGACATATAAGAAAGAGAAGAGACTCTCAACTAATTGATAGCCAATCCGTAATGGAGACGTTACAGCCATTTGGTGTACATGCGTTCTGGCTCGCTATAACAATGGAGTTTATTTCAACGGGCATGACTCGGGAAAGGTCTTTATCCATTAATCTTATAAGTAGGTGATCCAGATCTCAACATCTCACCCCAACCTTGAACGGAACGCCGGTCCGTCACGTGAATCAAGGTCTGAAATTTTTTTGAAGAAAAGAGCCAGTCCATTCCATCAACCCCCAGTACACAACGGCTTTTTTATCGACCTCAAAGTACGGAACGCATTGAAGGCTTAGTGTTGTTTTCGTATTTGATGATGATGATGATGATGATGGCGACGACAACGACGACGACGACGATGATGATGATGATGATGATGATGATGATGATGATGATGATAATTATCCCAAGTCGGACTTGATCAAACGTATATCCAACCGTTATCATCCTTTCTTTTTTTAAGGGTGTGGCTAGGGTATGACTATATTTTGATACATCCTTTAAAATCATTCCAGTAATCGTTTAAAGATCTTGGCGGAACGAAACGAAACGAAACGAAAGGCCGATGGCTGTCATTGAGAAAGTCTAATTCGGTGGTAACAAGTAAAACAAAATGGCGGCTGGAACAGCGTGATACAGGAAGCTGAATATGAAGACGTTAACAGAGTGAAAATAGACAGTAGCAAATAGACTGCAAACTGAAAGCGGTCTGTGTTTGTGATGGTGAGTGAGGGCGCTAAGAATGTGGCCCGAGTGCCAAGGGGGTAGCAGCTTGAAAAGGTTTAGGAACTACTGCGGTATAGTGCGATTTGAGGGATGTTTAGCTCTTATTTTTTGTGAATTGTGGAACAACGTAACTGTGCAGTATGGTGGAAAGCTGTTGTAGAAAACACTGACACAGTAAATAGCGGCCGCGTGAAAGTGGAAATATATCAAAAAGCGGTGGAAAATGTGGTATGATAGAAAGTGCGATGTAGACATCGTAATGCGAACGTCACCATCTCTCGTCCCGCCTTATGCGATGATGTAACACGGCGTGATGGTATGTTGTGATGTAATACGGTGTAATACGGATGGTGTGGCGTGACTTAATGGATGTAATACAATGTAATGGACACACTGTGGTGTTATGTAGTGGTGCATTGCTGTGTGACATAGAGAAGTAACGCAGTGTAGTATGTGTTGTGAGATGATGTAACGCAGCGTAAAGTCGACAGTGTTACGTGCATAGGGAACAAGGTGTAGTTTTAGGAAGTGATGTAACACAGGGCAATGTTGATGTAGAGTTATGTAGAGACGTAACACGTTGGGATGTAGACGGTATGTTGTTTTGTGATGATGTAACACAGAGTAACAATGATGTAACGCAATGCACTGTAGACAGTGTTACGTGCATAGGAAACACCGTGTAGTTTTAGGAAGTGATGTAACACAAGGCAATGTTGATACCGTTGAATGATGTTAATAAATGGGTTAGGGTTACAGGAGTTGTTCTCATTGTTGCCTTTGACTCTGTTTTATATTTGCAGATCAGATCTAATGGAAAACATCTGTGATCAAAGTTCTTTCAAGGATGACCATCGCAAATTATTATCATTTTATGTTTGACTTTTGCTTTGCATTTGTACAAGTTGGCTCCAAGTCTCACCCAGAGACCTCAAGAGACAACAAGTTAGAAGTTCATGTTGGTATTATGCCTAGGGTGCCATGTATTTGGTTTTGTACATAGTGTTGTTCTAGAGAATGTTTAAGAAACCAAAAGAAAATTATGCGGTTGTTTTAAAATTTGAGATTACATAGACAGTATTTTACGTAGGATATGAGCAGTTCCCATGAGCACTGTCTTTTGAATTCCTGCCATTTTCGGGCTTCCTGGCATTTGCGCTAGGTAACAATCAGCCCCTTTTGCTATCATTCCTAGGACACCTATGACAACAGGTATTGTTTTATTATTATTATTATTATTATTATTATTATTATTATTATTATTGTCATAATTATTGTAAATCGGATACTTCTCACGTCCGTGTGTCTTTCCAGTTTTAAGACGGTGGAGCAATGGTTCTCAAAGTGGGTGGAACTGTCCCTTTGGAGGGGTGGAAAAAATCCAGGTGGGAGGTTGAAGAAAAGTGGGGACGATAATGGGATGACCAAAATGGGGTCAATGAATGTAAAAAAGAAAAGAATAATCCAAATGAAGGGTCGATTGGGTTAAGTTTTATTTGTGAAATACAGATCTTTTCAATTTGCTGCAGAAAGTGGTCTGTGTTTGTGATGGTAAGAGAAGGGCAGTAGGAATGTGGCCCGAGTGGCCCGAGTGCTAAGAGGCAGCAGCTTGAAAAAGTTTGGGAATCACTGAGGTAATGTGTGATTTAAGGGCGATTTGGCTACTACTTCTTGCGAGTGGTGTGACCATGTAAGTGAGTAGTATGGTGGAAAGCTGGGGGAGAAAACATTGACACAGTAAATGGTGGCTGTGTGAATGGTGAAATATTTTTAAAAATTTGTAGAATATAGTTTGACAGAAAGTGTAATGTAAAACACCGCGATGCAGACGTCGTCAGTTCTCATTTCTCCCTAATATTTCCAAACCACGCAGTATCTGCTCGCATCATGTGTTAAACCTAAAAAGCAAAGGTAAAGGATACCTTCTCGAGTCACACTGACTCATAAGGGCCGGTTCCCTGCTACAGTATAGGGTAAAGACCCCTTTCGGTCATGCATGACCATGAGATTGCACCTAGAAAGTTCCCCTTCGAGGTACAGGTTTGGATAAGGTTGCTATGGAAGACCAGCAGTCGCCCAAGAATGCCAGCTTCTTTTCTCCATGCCACTGATGTTATCCAAGAGAAAAGCAAAGGGGCCGGATACAGCTTGGCACCTGTGACGTCGCAACTCATTTCTACAGCTGAGTGAAACTGGAGCAACGTGAAATAAAGTGTCTTGCTCAAAATACAACACACAGCCCAGTCCGGGAATTGAACTCACTACTTCATGATTATGAGCTTGACGCTCTAACCACTAAGCCACGTGCCTTCCTGGATGTGATATAAAGAGGCATTAAAATACAAGCAGCAGTTTTGGAGTCATGAGGGGCAGTGTAGAATTCACAGTGTGGTGTTCATCGTGGGGTAGTCAGTTTGGTGTAAAACTCTAAGACTAATAGTGTAAAATTAAGAGGACAGTATATGAGACATGATGTTGCACAAAGTAGAGGACCGATACGTTATTTTCTTAAGCCATTCGCTCTCTGTGGAACCTAAACCATCGACGGCTTTTCTCCACTGTTCTCGACTCAGTGCTGTCAGGGCCACTCTTTTAGTATGGGGTGAGGTGTTTCGTTGAGCAAAAAATCCTTCCTCTCCCAGATCTGGTTAGCTTTGAATTTGATCTTTCTGTAATTTTGCTGTTTTTTCTAAGTAGGAGTGTTGGCCCCAAGCAAGCCTATTTTTATCTCTGAGAAGTGGTCCATATTTTTGTTGCCTCTATCTTTTGACCAGTCAAGTATGGGAACCCTACCAGGAGCTTGCACATCGCTTCAAAAATTGCTGGCTCAGTGACAAAATTTGAAACTATTCCTGCAGCATTTATATCATCTATCTCGGAGAGTTATCGAGGTCCGTGGGCTCGGCCTTGCCCCTAGGCCGAACGAAGAAAACTGGCCAAAAAGACCGATAGCTCTCAGGGTCATTAAGACACTCAAGCCAGCACAATGCAATAAGGACTGGACCTTGTGTTAGATGGCGGACTGAGGATATACAAAAAGACACTGAGATGTGATAAGCTGGAACAGTGTGATACGGGCAATGTGCTGCAATATGGTCGATGTTGTCTAATATGGCGAGACAGTATAAATATAGACAGATTGGTATGATGTGGTGGCAAGAGGGGGGAAATGAATTATTGGACGATAGACAAAGCAATGTAGCCAGCGTTGAGTAATATGCTGACTTTTATCTTCTGTTTGTTTCCAGTCATTTGTCTGTGGTCATGCTGGAGCACCGTCTTGAAAACTCTTTTGTTCCACGAATCGACCCCAGAACTTTATTATTTCCTTAAAAGCCTGGAGCTTATTCTATCAGTCTCTTTGGCCGGCTTTCTTCGCTGGGCCTAAGGGCAAGGCAGAGCCCACGGACCTTGATAACTCTCCGAAATAGATGATATAAATGTTGCGGGAATAGTTTCAAATTTTGTCACTGGGCCAGCAATTTTTGAAAGGGGGAAGGCGGTGAGCTGGCAGAAACGTTAGCACTCCGGGCGAAATGCTTAGCGGTATTTGTCTGTCTTTACGTTCAGAGTTCAAATTCCGCCGAGGTCGACTTTGCCTTTCATCCTTTCGGGGTCGATAAATTAAGTACCAGTCACGCACTGGGGTAGATGTAATCGACTTAATCCCTTTGTCTGTCTTTGTTTGTCTCCTCTATGTTAAGCTCCCTGTGGGCAATAAAGAAATAAGAAACGTTACCACGCCGGGCGAAATGCTTAGCAGTATTTCGTCTGTCTTTACGTTCTGAGTTCAAATTCCGCCGAGGTCGACTTTGCCTTTCATTCTTTCGGGGTCGATAAAATAAATACCAGTTGTGTACTGGGGTCGATCTAATCGACTGGTTCCCTTCCCCAAAATTTCGGGCATCGTGCCAAGAGTAGAAAAATAGAAAAGAATTTTTGAAGGGAGGGGTAGGTCAATAACATCGATTCCAATACTCAGCGGGTACTTATTTTATAGGCCTTGGAAGGGTGAAAGACAAAGTTAACCACGAAGAAATTTGAGCTAAGAACCTAAAGACGGACTAAATACCGCTAAGTATTTTTTCCTGCACGCTAACGGTCCGGCTAAATCGCCGCCTTAAACTGTTGCAGGAATGACATGAGCTGGAGATGAGATTCAGAGGGATCGATGGTCTGGGGATGAAGGGTCGGGCGTAGTGGCCAGTGCGCGGAGAGGAGAAGGTATTGAACACGCCAGAGACGATGAAAGATGGACAGATGAGTGGGTCGGTGGGGGCTGCACGAATGATTGCGGCACGTAACCAATCAGCTCCACGGGCCAGGGATCATTATAGAAGGTGAGCGACAGAGAGAGACAAAGAGACTGAGAGAGAGAAAGGGAGAGAGTCTGAGAGAGAGGCTAGAAAGTGTTCATTAATGCTGGGGACGGGTCAGTCAGCCAAGTGACCTTTAGCTGGATGCGATCCAGGATGTGCATCCCGTGTGCATAGCAATAGCACCGTCCCAGATGACGGGGGGGGGGAGTGCTCCATTGTGGCACTCACTCGAGCACTAGCATACCAGCAATTGCAGACGTCTTGAATGCTGAATTAACTTCTGTCCCATGGATAACAGATTTATTGTTTGGAAGAAACTTAAGATCGTATAATATGAGATTGTGTAATGTAGACAATACGATGTCACATGGCGAATAAGAGGAATTATGACATCGAGGCATAATGTAAATTTATATCGCGGACTTCTCACTATATCGCGGACTTCTCACTATATCGCGGGCTTCTGCGGCCGACAGGTATTTATTCTTCTTTTAGATTTAAATATTTCTGTGGGAGGTTCTAGAACGTAACACCGGTAATAGTCAAGGATTACTGAAGAGTAAATACTGGACTTTAAAACGATCAAAAGTACTGGCGGCCGGTTTGTGGGACTTGACCCTCCAAAGGGGGTACCCAGCACAAGGCCCGAAATTTTGGGGGTCAGCCGATTGGATCGATCCCAGTACGTAACCGATATTTAATTTATCGACCCCGAAAGGATGAAAGGCAAAGTCGACCTCGGCAGAATTTGAACTCAGAACGTAAAGACAGACGAAATACC
>NC_069003.1:4895152-4895513 GCF_001194135.2 Octopus bimaculoides
TCTCTCCCCACCTCTCTCCCCACCTCTCTCTCTCTCTCTCTCTCTCATTCTTTTCAGCTATGTCTGTCTGTGGGTTGCTCCTGCCCCCTTCTCCACCCTCTCTCTCTCTTTCTCTCTCTTGTTTTCTGTCTCTCTCTTGTTTTCTGTCTCTCTCTCTACGGCACCGTTGTCTCTTTCCCACCCCCGTCGTCCACCCCTAACTTGACATATTTGGTAACAGATGCATATCATATGAGTTATAGATCGTGTGCACGCCACCCACGTACATCATGTCAACTCTTCCTGCCCAGTTTTCTCTATCTTCTCTCTCTCTCTCTCTCTCTCTCTCTCTCTCTCTCTCTCTCTCTCTCTCTTTTTTTTT
>NC_069003.1:4896148-4898992 GCF_001194135.2 Octopus bimaculoides
ATATATATATATATATATATAAACACGCACATATATAGATACACGTGTCAATGTATATACACACACACACACACTACAAAGACACATGAATATATATACATGTACATGGATATACACACACACAGACAAACATACACGCACGCGCACACAATCAGTGTAATATACCAAAAAGTGTCTTCTGACCAATGCCTTGGGAGTGGATTTAGTAGACAGAAACTGAAAGAAGCCCGTCGTGTATATAGATATATGTGTGTGTGCGTGTGTGCGTGTGTGTGCGTGGGTGTGTGGGTGTGTGTATGGATTTATATGTATGTGTGTCTAACTTTCTAACTATTGATCAATCTATCGGTTAATCTATCTATGTATAATTGTTAAACAGGAACTTCAAGGCAAGGCAAGCCTCTCAAGTCATATACAATATTATTACAGGAAGAAATTCAAAGTCTTACAGTTGTTTCCGGTATACCCTCGAGTATACCCTCATCAGAGACAAATTGGGGAGGTTTCTATAACTTTGGAAATTTGAACTATGAACTTTTATGCCTCTTTTCTTCTTCTCTCTCTTTCCATCTCCTTATTCTTTTACTCCCTTCCTCTATGTTACAATCTTACTGATATATACCATTCTCATTTTCCTCATTTTTCCCCAATTTGTCTCTGATGAGGGAATATCTCATACTCGAGGATATCCCAGAAACAGATGTAAAACTTTGAATTTCTTCCTGTAATAATATTGTATATGACTTGAGATGTTTGCCTTGCCTTAATGTTTGACGTATGGATTTATATGTGTGTGTGTGTTTAACTTTCTAACTACTGATCAATCTATCGATTAATCTATCTATTTTCTATGTATAATTGTTAAACAATGGCTCAATAACTACCGTCTCGTCTATAACCTTGGATCCCTAGTAATCCGTTACAGCACCCACCTAGCGTACCCAATCGTTTAGACCACCTGTGAACTAAACCCCCATACTCTGTATTTATGTATCTATCTATTTATCAATCTATCTGTCTGTCTGTCTTCTTGTCTTTCTATACATTTACCATCTATCTATCTATCTATCTATCTATCTATCTATCTATCTATCTATCTATCTATCTATCTATCTGTCTATCTATCTATCTATCTATCTATCTATCTATCTATCTATCTATCTATCTATATATATATCTATTCATCTACCAACCTATATAAAAACCTAATTGTTTATCTATCTACTTATCATCTATTTATCACAGTTATTTTGGTTTAGCTTTTTCATGCTCACTGCATTTACATATATTATCACTAACTTAACAATTGTTTATCATATGGATGAAAAGTCAGATTTATGTATCGTCAAAACAATTATCTAAGGACATAGTTTATTTACAGTATACTGAATAACCAAAAAATTTATATCGAGATCTCCCTATCATACTCTATTGAAGTCTGAAATATGGCTGAATCGGGACAGTAATTCAAAACACAAAGTAGATATATTTGAAATATCTCAGGTGAAAGTCTAGTTAAAAATTTTTGAAAGCCATTAGGAAGAGCAATTAAATAACTATGGACCTTTGAAAATCAAGTTGTTATAACATAATATCCTGACATGGATGAATAGACAATAAAGTTTTGACAAGGTTGGAAAATTTGCTGAGAGCGTTTGTTCATTTTTGAAACTAAAAAGTTTGAAGTAAAGATAAAAAGCGTTGAAATCGATTTTTAACGCAATTTCAAGTGCATCAAGTGCCATAGAACGATACGTAGGACATAAATTACGTACTGGGTTTCCTTTCAATCAAAGAAAAAAACACACACAATCGCACACACTCGCACACACACAATCACACACATACACACACATGCATACATATATATATATATATATATATATATATATATATATATAGACAAATATATACACACACTTACACACATAGAAACATATATGTATATGCGGGTATATATGTATGCATGTATGTTTGAATGCATACATGTATTTGTATATATATATATATATATATATATATGTATGTATGTATGTGTGTGTGTGTATGTGAGCACAGGAAGGCTTTCTCTTTTCTGTCGAGGACTTCTATGCCTCCTTATTAGACTATTTTTCTTAGTCATTGCACGGTGATCGCCATACGCTTTAATCTTATATAAAAATACCATTATTATTTATTTACAGGATTGTGAAACACGGCGCCGTCTAAAAAAACCATTTGCACCGATATATATATATATATATATATATATACTTATATTATATAGGTAAGTATATATAATTAATTAAAAACACGCATATATATACAATATACACACATGCATATGTATATAAGCATAGGGGTATATGATTAGATTTTTGTACAACCAGGTTTACGGTGATAGTTATGTTATATTCTCTGTAACTGATGTACAGTTATATGACATGTATGTGTGTGTGTGCGGAGATGTGTGCCTGTGTGTGTGTGTGTGCATCTGTGTGTTTGTAATTGGATAAGCAATATCACCTGTACACAGACACAGACACACACACTCACACTAACACGCGCGCGCGCACATACGAACATACAGAGTTAGATATACATATAGATTGATAGATAGATAAACAGATAGGACGAAAGACACACGCAAATACACTCACACAGACAGACAGGCAGACAGATGGCTATATATATATATATATATATATATATATATATATATATATATGCGAGTAAAAATAAATACAAAAAAGGAGGGGTTTTTTGTATGATTGTGTATAGAGGAATATATTATTTAGTTTAAAAGAGTTCCAACACTGTCTGTTTTTTATGTTTTATTTATATTCCTGCAGAACCAATGTGGGG
>NC_069003.1:4903584-4904385 GCF_001194135.2 Octopus bimaculoides
TATCTGCAGAAGATGGAATGTGAGACTTTTTAATGATGTACCTGAAGAGACCGACAACGGGTCGAAACATTTGTTGTACCCAATAAAGTCTATTACACATTCCATCTCCTATTTTCTTAATATTGTTACCCTCAACCGCCACTACACAGTTTCTGCAATAAAACTACGGATAACAGCAGCTAATCAAATCCGCTTGGCACCTTGAGCAAGTGTCTTCTACATTAGCTTCAGGCCGACCAAAGCCTTGTAAGAAGATTTGGTAGACGGAAACTGAAAGAATCTCGTATATATATATATTTATCTATATGTACATGTTTGTGTCTGTGTTTGTCCCACCACCGTCGCTTCACAACCGGTGTTGGTGTGTTTACGTCCCCGTAATCTAGCTGTTCAGCCAAAAAAAAACCGATAGAATAAGTACTAGGCTTACAAAGTTTGTCTTGTGGTTGATTTGTTCGACTAAAGGTGGTGCTCCAGCATGGCTGCAGTCAAATGACTGAAACAAATAAAAAAATAAAACAATATACACACAAACACATACATATCTATATCTATATATATCTATACACACGCACACACATATCGTTGATATCATGTAGTGAAGATCCTATCTATAAGTTTTCAGTCAACACTCTTATGGTGATTGTAAACAATTCGTCCGAACAATATGAGTGCGGATGTAGAAATGTGGCGGTGGGGTGCATGCGAGTATATGCGAGTATATATACACATATATATACATACATACATACATAGATACGCACATATATACATATATATACATACATAGATACATATATA
>NC_069003.1:4905874-4907040 GCF_001194135.2 Octopus bimaculoides
TAGAGAGAGAGAGAGAGAGAGAGAGAGAGAGACAGACAGACAGGTAGATAGATAGATAGATAGATAGATAGATAGATAGATAGATAGATAGATAAATAGATAGATAGATAGATTTTCAAATTCAAACTGGCTGACAACTCGCATCATGCTTGAAACGAATTTGAATCAGGTTGTTTTGATCCATACATGTAACTCCCAATAAATTGGTTGAGTACCCTTCTTTCCTTTGTCCACTCACTCGTGTGTATATATATATATATATAAACATTTCAGGGATCTTTTATAGCTTCAAGCTCTATAAGCTTCGAGCAATCCGTAGTGAATATTAAAAAATAACTTTAAGAGACAATTGTGGATTTTCTTTCGTATCGAAATACGATAAACTGAAAAAAAGTTCTCGCTATATTCCACGTTAGGCGTCCAAGGTTGCCACGCGTTCGAATAAAATTACAGGAGGTAATGAACTGAGTAGATAAGATCCAGGCTAGATATATTTCATAGCAAGCGGAACCCCAGATGTGGTAAATATCCAAGTGAGGTGTATACTGCAGGCTACTGTTCAGACCAAGGACATCTGGATTAAATGAAAGTTTACACTGTCGCAAGAACACATGGAAAATTCAATCAGTGTATATGTATGTTTTTTTGTTTCCCATTAACATGATTCCAGGTTTAGGTTCATTGCCTGGAACCTAGTACAGGTACTCTCTACTGCGAAAGTTGCGGAGACTATAGGTCCGAGAGCAAACAAAATAATACAGAGTAGACATACGAAAATGAATAAATGTGATTTAAGACGATGGGCAATGACGAAATAGATAAGAAACGAGCAAAAATATTGCCTCAGGGTCGAAAAGAATGGTGGGTAACGCTTAGAAGGCGTCCTAAAGGATAGAAAACAGTGGGAGAATTTGCGACCGGTCAGCTACGTGACCGGTGTGAAAAGGGAAGAGAAAGAAAGGAAAGCTGGCTACGGGTCACATGTTAGCAGCAGACAGAGGAGAATATATATATATGGTTCTGACGAAGGTAGCATTAATTTGTTTAGGTCTTTCAATGTTTCACAACACAACTGATCAATAAACTGATTGAGTAAACCTATCATTAACGTACCTATAATGGCATATATATACATATATATATATATATATATATATATATATATA
>NC_069003.1:4907140-4908105 GCF_001194135.2 Octopus bimaculoides
CACACACACACACACACACACACACACACACAAACAAAAAAAGGCTCAAAAACAAACACATACGCACAAACACATGCACACACAACTGTGAAGAATTTAAAGTTCTATAACTTTATTTCAATATATTATACAATTATTCTAAGATCATTAACACGCCTAATACGTCTATTATGTAATCATTAATTAGCAAATTTATGATAATTGCTGATGAATTTTCAGAAAATATTAATAATTATTTCAAGCTGATTTTGAAGACTTATTCGAATATTGCAGCTTATACAAATAAATTTCATTTCCTCTCTCTCCCTCTCTCTCTCTCTCTCTCTCTCTCTCGCTCTTTCTCTCTATCTCTCTGTCCCTCTCTCTCTCTCACTCTCTATCTATCTATCTATTTATGTAAATGTTTGACTAAGTGACTAAAGAGAGAGAGTGAGAGAGAGAGTGAGAGAAACTACAGATAGATAAACATAGATAGATAGAGAGACAGATAGAGAGAGAGAGAGAGAGAAAGAGAGAGAGAGACAGAGACAGAGAAGAAAGAAAGAGAGAGAGAACTACGAATAGATAAACATACGCACACACATACATACATACATACATACATACATACATACATACATACATACATACATACATACTTGCATGCATAGACGTTTAGACCTTGATTATAAAATAAACGGTTGAGATTTTTATAAGATATAATTATATAAAAGACATCGAGAAATTTTGTTAAAGATCGCAAAGACAAAGAGTGAGTCTGTGGCTGAAACAATGTGTGAGTGTGTGCGCGTGTGTGTATGTGAGTGTGTGCGTATGCGCGCGCGTGTGTGCGAACGTATATGAGTCTATTTAAAGAATATCATACAATCACGAACCATAGAATATATTTCTAAAGTTGATTTCTAAGAGAATCACCGAAGTATTTTAGGAAAGAATCAAGAACGATATATATATATATATATATA
>NC_069003.1:4915224-4916473 GCF_001194135.2 Octopus bimaculoides
AATTCATATAAGGGCATTACTATACAATAATGCCTCACGCTTAGAGGGACACCGTAAGTCAAAACTACCAAAATAAGCACACTTTTACCGATCGCGAGGGAATGCAACTTTCAAAGCTAACCTCCTAAAAACTTTTAACTTAACGGTAAACCAATGGTTTCATAAATAATGCAGCAAACTATGCATTAAACTGCATCTTTTATTCATCAGTCCACGTATGGTCAAGACACATAAAAATAAAGGATGGAGGGCGAAATACTTAGCCGCAGTTGAGTATTGGGGGACGATGTAATCGATGTACTAACCCTCTCTCCTGAAACTGCTGGTTCTGTGTCAAAATTTGGGACAGCAGATTTGTGGATAGGGTGATAGTACCCCGATTACAGTCCTTGACTGGCGCTTCCTTTCATGAACACCAGGGGGGATGGTAGGCAAAGTTGACCTTATCGGGAATATAGAACTGGAATAAATAATGCAAGGCAGTTTGTTCGACACACCGACGACTCTTCCATAATACTAATAATAGTTTGTTTTTTTAATATGAACGAGGTCTGAAATGCAGGGGAGACGATATATATATATACACGACGGCCTTTTTTCATTTTCTGGATACTAAATCCACTCACAAGGCTTTGGTCGGTCAGGGCTATAGAAGAAGAAAGTGGCTGAAGGTGTTATGCAGTGGGACTGAACCCGGAACCATGTGGTTGCGAAGCAAGCTTTTTACCACACAGCCACTCCTGCGATAAAGACAGAAATTCTCAATAAGAGAGAGAAGGAGAGAGTTTGAAAGAGGAAAACACAAACACACACACACACACACACACAGAATAACAACAATGTATGAGAATTAAAACTGCATTTGTGTTTGTGTTTGTGTGTGTGTGTGTGTGTGTGTGTGTGTGTGTGTGTGTGTGTGTGTGTGTGTAATTAGTTATTCATGAATATCTGTGCGTTTGTGTGCAAATGCGTTTGTGTAATGCGCGTGAGTGCGAATGTTTGTTGAGGTTATTACGTCTGTATCCATGGCAACAGTAGTAGGCTTACATCAAATAACGATTATGAGGGCCCACGATGGCTGCCAGTGACGCCGGCAGGGATGATGACGGTGATGTAGGGTGTGGTGTTGGCAATGGTGGTGGTGGTGGTGGTGAGGTGGAGGCGGCAGTGGCGGCGATACCGGTGGTGGTGGTAGGGTTGTAAGTGATTGTCAGCGTGGAAATGGTTGATAGTGGTGGTGGTGGTGGTG
>NC_069003.1:4917087-4919457 GCF_001194135.2 Octopus bimaculoides
ATATATATATATATATATATATATATATATATATACACACACACACATATATATATGTGTGGGTGTGTGTGTACATTATTTACATTATTTACATTGGACGGATATTTGTCCTCATCTTTGTTGTTAAGGCTGATAAACCCTCCAGCCTTCATCAGGTGTCTTGGGAAAATTTCGAACCTGGGTTCTCATTCCTACGGTATTTTTCGATGTTGTTGTCATTATTATTATTATCATTATTATTATTATTATTATTATTATTATTCAGGTCACTGTTTGGAATCGAACTCGGAATCTTGGGGTTAGTAGCCGGCGCTCTTAACCACTACGCCATATGCCCGTGGAATTAAGAGTATATATATTTTTATGGAATACGATATTTATGTAATCATCCGGATCCGCTTGTGCTAATTGAGACATTTGTGATAATGTTATAATTTCATGATATCACAAGATGTTTTCATTCCATGTCACTCAGAAGGCGGATATTAGCACATGAGGTTATCATGACTGGCTTTCGCGTCGTTTCCGCCCAACAGATTCACTTACAAAGCATGACTCAACCTGGCGGTATAGTAAAATGACGGTTGCAGGAGCGGCTGTATGGGAAGAAGCTTACTTTGCAACCACATGGGTCAGGGTTCAGTTCCACTGCGTGGCACCTTGGGCTAGTGTCTTCTACTATAACCTTGGGCCGACCGAAGCCTTGTGAGCTGATTTGGTAGACGGAAACTGAAAAAAGCCCGTCGTATATATCTATATATTTGTGTGTGTTTGTGCTCCCCTCCATCGCTTGACAACCAATGTTGGTGTGTTTACGACCGACAGGATAAGTACTAGGCTTACAAAGAATAAGTCCTGGGGTCGCTCTGTTTGATTGAAACAAGTAAAAGAATAAATGTTCAGGGTACCGCGCATTGGGATCGAGCACGAAACCACATGGCTGCCAAGCGACCTTCTTAACCAGACAGCCACACCTGTACTTGTAACTCAATCTTCGCGAGAAAAATTATGAATTTTCGCCGGGAATTGCGGTACCAATCAGTGATTCCGATATTAAAAATAATTATGCATGCCAGAAGATCATTAATTTCCTTCGATAAAGCTCAATGCGTAAATAAATCTAATTGATCTAATTGTTTTTCGTGTGATTATGAGTCGTCGAGATTCTGAAGGTTTTCGTTTTTCATGTTTCTCATTTATTGCATAATACATTAAAATAATTTCCCAACTGATTATATATCGTGATAACGGAATTATTATAAAATGTAATGTGAATGCTGAACAGCTACATAATTTCAGAATATATCTCATTTAATCATTCAGAAATTCCAAATAAATAACTTTCGATATTAACTCACTTATGGTTAAATATTTCATAAACAGGTACAAGATTGATATTTTCGGAACCTTTAGCTCCAAGATTTTTCCGGATTACTGATTTTTCCGAACCAGGTGTAATCATCTCTGAATTAAGCAAATATTAAATATACTTCAATAATTAAATTAAATACTACAGGTAGCTATATATTAATATAACTGTTACGAGTTCATTAACACAGTACGGTGCAGGATAATGGTCTCTGCAAGGTACCAATAAATTTGTCTGGTGGCCGTGGAAATTTGAAGTTCCTGCTCATAAATTAGTACAGATTATAAGAGGTTATGGACCAGCTGTATCCGAAATGTTGGTGTTACACCTGTATTATCTTACTTTTAAAAACCACTTAAGCATTAGCCACTCGATAGCTAAATTAAAAGTTATAGAATATAAATGGAGACCTTTAATAGTTCGTCTGTTATTAAAAAACAATTTAGTGGAAACATCAATCTATGTTTACCAGCAATGTTGTTTGATGTATCTTTATTTAACAAACCAGCTGCGTATTTTAATGAAGCATCAAAATTTAGTGGTTTTAATAAGTTTAGTTACATCAATAATATTTGGTCACCAGAATAATTCATTCGTTTTAATGCTTTCCAATGTTATTTGAACTAACACAAAAATATTTTGCTCGGAGTGTTTTGTGTGTGTGTGTGTGTGTGTGTGTGTGTGTGTGTGTGTGTGTGTGTGTGTGTTTGTATGTGTGTGGGTTGAGTATGAGTGTGTGTTTTTGTGTGTGTGTATGTGTGTGTATATGTCTGTGTATTTATGCGTAATGTGTCTGTGTGTTTCTTTTAAATATTACAAATTTACAAATATAGTCACACATATATGTATGCATTATATATATATATGTATGTATGTATTATATATATAATATATATATACCTATACATATATACATGTCTATATATATATATTTATTTACATATACATATATAATTATATATATATATACATATATATATATATATATATATATATATATA
>NC_069003.1:4922019-4922851 GCF_001194135.2 Octopus bimaculoides
TATATATATATATATATATATATATTTCTAGCGCTAGATAGACAGCTTGATGGATGGATGGATGGATGGATGGATGGATAGATAGAAACAGAGGAAGTACGAAAGAAAGAAAGAAAAAGAAAGAAAAATGCACAAACAGATATAAAGGAAAATGGGAGACAGACAGACAGACAGACATAGATAGATAGATAGATAGATAGATAGATAGATAGATAGATAGATAGATAGATAGATAGATATGCGTGCATGGTGTGTATGTGTATGTGTGTATGTGTGTGGTGAAAGCGGTAGCGTAGCCAGGTAGCTTATATACAAGGGTATGTAAACATAAAAGGGGTATATTAATATATAGGTCACTCACACTATTTTAGTCATAATCTTCTCACGACATCATATTTGGCTACGAGCCTGCCTTTGCGTACATACATACATACATACATACATACATACATACAAACATACATACATGCATACACACATACATGCGTACATACATACATATTTATGTGTGTGTATAATATATATATATATATGTATAATATATATAATGTGTGTATAATATATATATATATATACACACACACATGCTATACTTATATGTATGTGTATGGGTGCGTGTATATGTATATGTATATACATGTGTGTACGCAGACTTGTGTGTTTGTATATGTGCGTCTGTACATATGTTCGGGTATGTGAAAATATTGGTAAGTTTGTATGTGTGTGCGTGTGCGTGAATGTATCGTTGCGTATATGCGTCTATATACGTGTGTGTGTGTATGTGCGTGTGTGAGTGTGTGTGTGTGTGTGTGTGTGTGTGTGTGTGTGTGTG
>NC_069003.1:4924528-4926724 GCF_001194135.2 Octopus bimaculoides
CAGACACATATAACTAAATATTAGATATATACGCATATATTTAAAAAGAAAAGCGGATGGCTACCCTGAACATGGAAAGCAAGCTACAAGGGGGAGTTAGCGACTCGGGAGAATGACGACAAATGAAGACATGATTGATATTACCAAACAACACTCGATCGCGAAATCTTTTGTCTTACAGATTCAGAAATAGGGGACTTATATCAAGTTACTGATTTAGTGATAAAGATTAAAACTTTAATGTTTTATTGTTCGGTTTTGATTTGGTTTTCAGGGTCTTCAGAAGTGAAAGCGGTTGAATGTACACATTTGTCGTAAAGATGGACCCTCAGTTATTAAGATCTTACTCATTTTGTGACGTAACCAGCCGTTTTAAGTTTCGTTATATCATATTGATGATTGGCCCGAACCGTCACTTTAACGACAGTGTGACGCAAGCAGTTGTTGTGACGTCACTACAGCGTACGTGTATCATCGTCAACGAAATACTATGGCTAACAATTCTTACAAAGCATTGCATTATTTACGAAAGAGATGTGTGACGTCACTAATATGTACGAAATCAGCTTAGCCGTGTTGATACGGTGTTGCTTTCGTTGTTTAGACCCAGGTCAGGTTTAATGGGACAGGGCGTTCTAGACGTGACAAACACATTTTTTTCCTTGTTAGTAACAGTAACGGTAAGGGTAAGGATAAAAGCCCCCGACTGTGGGAATGCACCTAGAAAGTACCCCTCCGAGCACGGTAGTTTTATGGAAGACTAGCAGCCACCTATGCACACCAGGTGATAAACAACAGGCCCCGTCAACCAAGTAACTTTCACAATCGAAGTCATCTCCGAACGCTCTGAACGATGACAGCCGAGGTCGTGAAGACTATAGCATCTACCATAATAAGTATTAAAAAAATACATGTAATAAATACACAAGCAAACGGAAAACAGACACAAAAGGTCGCCAAAACCTCATCAATTATTGGCCAAAGGATCTACGAAATTTCGCGCCTAAAAGTTTTTGCCTTTTATAGTGTTTGTTGTTTACTTATTATTTAATGGAGCTCGGCACACTGCTTCTTGTTTTGGTTATGGTATCTACCACTCAAGTGAGCCATGGCGGGATTTGAAGACAAAGCGCATCGAACCGGAACTAATACAATCCGGTTCAACATTCTTGCAATGCAGTCAGCCCACTGACCCAGATTATCGTTTGGTTGATGCATGTTTCAGTCATTGGATTGCGACCATGCTAAGGAGCAACCTGGATGAGTTTCGTGGAAGAAATTGACCCAATCCTTACGTTTATCTAAAGCCTGATATTCTATCGTTTCTTTTGCCGAAAACAAACCAACATCTCTCCCTCCCTCTGTCTCTCATCTGCTCTTTCGTTCTGTGTCTCTCACTCTCATTCTCTCTCTCCTTTCCTCTCAGTGATCGATATTCTACTAGGGTCAACGGGGAGTTAGCCAACAAGATGTCTATGCCTGCTCGCGACTACTTCAAACAATTAGCGACAGCATGGTACAAGCTGATAAAGCATCGTATACTCGGCTGCAAGGCACAGTTAAGCTTACACACACACACACACACACACAAGCTTCTACACACACACACACACACATATACGCGAGCGCATGCATGCATATATATATACACATACATACATACATACATACATACATACATACATACATACATACATTCATACATACATAAATACATACATACATGCTGAACTATTGAGAAATCTGCAGTTACTCTATCCAGATTACAGGTTCAGGTTTATACTGGGACCATGGGATATGTAACACACTGCCTAAATGCCAATCTTGAGAAAGTAGGCTCCTCAAAACCAGAAAGGAGACAGCTAATATGAAGACTTCAGATCCAATCCATCACTTGAGCTGTAAAAATCTGTGAAACTTTCCAGAAGTTTATCATTTAAATATATATGAGCATGTCTAGATATGCAACTATATGCTTGAAAATACATAGATAAAGCAAAATATACAAATCTGCACATCCATCCATCCATCCATCCATCCATCCATCCATCCATACATACATACATACATGCATACATATATACATATATACATACATACATACATACATACATACATACATGAAATTGCTATTAGGGACACCGTATTTCGTAATGTAACTATAATAAACTATCGACTACATTCAAGGCTTGTATA
>NC_069003.1:4927117-4928229 GCF_001194135.2 Octopus bimaculoides
TATATATATGTGTGTGTGTGTGTGTGTGTGTATGTGTGTGTGTGTGTGTGTGTGTCTTACTCAAGTATACAACACGCAGTCCGGTCCAGGATTCGAACTCACAACCTCACGGTCGTAAGTTCGACGCTCTAACCACTGAGCCATGTGCCTTCACATACACGCACACACACACACACATACATACATACATACATACATACATACATACATATATACATGCATACATTGACGCATCAATACATACATGCATACATACATATCAATTTGCTTATCTGTCGAAGTCTTTTGACCCTGTTGAGGGAGATATTCTTTAAGTCTTGCACTAGTGCCCAACCATTTTCTTTTTATCTATAGATCCCTTTAATTACTGTTCTATTCCCGTGGACCCCCCCCCCATAGCCATTCGATATTGAAGACAAAACTAATTTGATTAAGGATCCTTTTAAATTTCCTATTTATTTCTCCGCACATTAACTTGTGTAGGTCCAACTATGTAAAACGTTCGAGAATGAAGCTAAACTGTATCTTGCCATAAATACATCCTTTCACGGACCCTTAAAATGCTACTGTTGATCCTCAATTTACTATTTTGCATGTGTGGGCTCCTAAAAGTCTTACAGGGACCGCCAGGAGTCATATGGACCCTGGTTGAGAACCGTCACCGTAGGATATTCTCAGAAATGGTCGTCCGCGCAAATTCTAGAATTTTTGCCCCCGTTTCTATAAAAGGACGACGGTTGAAGTTGTTTACGGGGAACAGAATTAGAAGGTCTTCACTATAAGAAAAAAAAAATGAGAGTCAGTCAAGGACGCGTGCTGTCTCCTAAACTGAACAATGTCTGCTTTCTCTGTATGGCAAAAATGTCACACAAAGGTAGAAAGACAGGTAAAGTCACACATAACTTCTGGCTCGATGGAAATCTTTTCAAACTCAGAAAAACCACAGACCACAATCAAGCCAAGATCTAAGCAAATAAATGAAGTTAATTGACATTGTTCAGCTAACCAATATTCCGGAAGTCCAACAAGCCATCATTTCGGCAGCCATTACAGCTTATAAGTTCATATATAAAGAACATGTATATATGCACATATATAAAGATATGTACATG
>NC_069003.1:4929135-4932951 GCF_001194135.2 Octopus bimaculoides
TATATATATATATATATATATATATAATACAAAGAATATATATACATGTATACACACATATATGTACATACTTACATCTACATGTGTATATACATGCATATCAGGGTACAGGACGTTAGAACAATAAACTACAGACAACGGAACGAACACATAGGAAAACGGAAAGCCACTTGGAATATCCCTTCATCAGCTGTCTCTATTCTATCTAGACGTTTCGAAGACATATCAAAGAACTCTTCTACCCTTGTTTATATTTTAATTGCCGGCTATTCTGAAGGGGAATCCAGGTCGTAGACCCAATGAACGTCAATGTAAGACATGCCTGACCGGATAAGATTTTGCACGGCAACAGACACGAGTGTGAGTACTAACAACGGATGTAACGCAAGTAAGAGGATTCTTGATTCTGCGCAGAAAGAATTTGAAATGAAAATAATCAGCGTTCGATGCTCGGAGACATTGAAGAAATCTGAAGAATTGATAGATCCTTTCTTTGAGACATGGCAGAATCGTTGGCGCGTCAGGCAAAATGTTTAGCAGCGTCGCGTCCGTCTTGAGATAGAATTCCGCCGGGGTTGACTTTGCCTTTCATCCTCTCGGGATCGATAAATTAAATACCAGTTGCGTACTGGGGTCGATCTAATCGACTAGTTCTCTTGCCCCAAATTTCAGGCCTTGTGTCTTTAGTAGAAAGGATTATTGTTGTTGTTGGTTAGCCTGGAGTCCTGAATTGAGCAAATCAATGATTAAATGTATTTTCATCACTACACCATCCGATTTTGTCCTTGTTATTATTTTGTTAATAGCTGTTGGTAGATCGATAAAATCGATATACAATTACGGTGGGGAATTAACAGAATCATCATAAAAACAAAAAACGAAACCTCACTCCAGTATATAACAGAATCGGTAAGCTAGTCTTGGAGCATTTACTCGGATATTCTTTTATTGCTTCAGTCTTTTGGTAATTTTTGTTTCATTGACCCGAAAGGATGAAAAATAAATTTGACTTCGATGAGATTTGAACTCCAGACGAAAAGTGTTGGAACAAATATTCAGTCTGTTACTCTAGCGACTCTGCCATTTTGACAGATTGAAGAAATCTGTTATTGAAAAACTAAATTATCTAATATGTATTTTCTATATTTATATGAGATAGGGATGTTGTGATTTTTATGGATATTTGACTGCTCTTTCTAATAGATCAATCCCGATCTAGTAAACCTAGGATTAAAAATGTTCCAGCCATGACCATCCTGCCTTTTAGTATACCTAGCATAATATTCCCTAATGTTTGTCCCTCAGCAAAGTCGTAAAGTTTGTTTTGGCGAAGATTTGGGTGTTATTTCTAGCGACAGCGTAAAGGTTCCGTTGTTGGCGCATGGTGATGTTACATTGCTGTCGCCGACGTTTTACTAATTGTCTCGTTCAAACACAGTGTATCAAGGACTACATCATCTAATGTAAAATTACTCCTCATTTAGACATAGTATATAACAGACTACGCTGTCTAATATAGCCTTCCTATTTTTTAAAAAAAAACAGAAAGAAACAGTAAAACGAAAAAAGAAAAAGAAATAGGCCATGCTTTGATTGAACATATGACTTCTATTTCTAGCAGAGCAACCAACCACATAGAAGATTCTTTCGTTGCCTTACGATAAACAAGTACATTTCAAGCGGACAGTAAAGAGACAAGAGTTCAGACGAAATCTTTGAACGAACTGTCAATGAAAAAGTCGCCATTACTAAACACACGCATATACAATACACACACACATATATACATAGACTATAGCTTGCCGCCATCTTCCTTTCCCTCCTATCGCCTTTTATTTGCCAGATCTTTGATATTTATGAATACAAAGTCAGCTTGGACGCCTTCAACATGACAACAGAAAAATATGAAGTATTTCTCGAGAAAAGAAAGACTTTGTTTAAAGCGGTTATCGTGGATTATATCAATGTGAATGCAAACTACTTGATTATCGTTGTTAACCGAACTCACGCACTCTTGATAAACTATCGCATTTGTTCTCCACTTCTCTCCCTCTCTATTCTTTCCCATCCCCCTCTCTCTCTCTCTCTAACTTTCTATCTATCTATCTATACCCCATTCTTTGTCTATTTAGCTTCCTTTCTCTCAGTCTCTGGCTGTCTGTCTATCTGTCTGTCTGTCTGTCTCTCTCTCTCTGTCTTTCCCTTCTTGCTCTCTTTCTCACTCTCCTTGCTCACACCCACAGTCCACTGGAAATGCAGTATAGCTTATACATATATAAGTTAGTAACACACACACACATATATATATAGAAAGAGAGAGAGAGAGAGAGAGAGAGAGAGAGAGAGAGAGAGAGATAATATATATATATTTATATAATATATAATATATATATATATATTTATATAATATATATATGTATATATATATTTATATTATATACACACATATATATAATACACACACACACACACACACACGCACACACATACATATATATGCATGCATGTATGTATGTATGTATGTATGTTTGTACGTGTGTGTGCGTGTGTGTTGAGTATGACAAATATATAAGTATCTGCATACTTACACATACGCGCGCGCGCGCGCATATTAGGGACTGGTTGAAGTAGGGAAATACATTGTAATGGCCACAGAGATCTGGTCAAACCTTCAGTGCTAATTAAATGAGAGATGACAAACTCGCTGGCTAGGAAGATAGTCCCTCACAACTTACATACTTAAGTGCTTCTGTATTCCCCCCACCCCCACCCCCAGCATCCTGGAAATTGGAGCAAAACGATATGGGTCTGAATATCGGTCTTCCTTCAATAGAATGTGAATAACTGTATGTTAGCTATTAGATGGGGGGGAGGAGGGAGGAGGTCTTCCATCGGCATCGACGATGAGCAGTTGCTGCAGTTGTTTGCTCAACTAAGATATATTCTTGTGAAATTTATGTCTAAATGTCTGAATTTTCCGCACACACGTGTGCGCTTAACATAATCGTCAGGCAGATTTGAAAGTATTGCCCATATGTGTGTGATAATGCGAATGTGTGTTTGTGAGTGTGTGTGCGCACTCAACTCAGTGTACGCGTGTGTATCACTGTATGTACATAGATGTGGATATATATAAAGTTTATATCCATTTAAAAGAAGAAAAGAAAATGGAGATAAGGGAGTTAATAATTGTTTATTATTAACAAATTGGTCATCTTCGCTTCTTACAGCCGTTTCAATTAATACTCAATAATCTAATTACTAATTTGTACAATAAATTTACATTTATGTGACATGAGTATAATTTCATGAAAGGAAAATGAAAAGATGTACCTTTGGATGCTAAATGTGGAGCTACCAATTCACTTCAGCAGACTAAATGTTATGGTTTATGATTTGTATCATTATAAGCTCGGGTATACACACACACACACACACACACACACACACACACACACACACACACACGTACACACTCGTTAGACTACATATACATCAGTGCTTATGCCTGCGTACGTATGTACACACATACACACACATACATGCCTATGTATGTGTGTTTGTGTTTGTGCGTGTGTGTGTGTGTGTGTGTGCGTGCGTGCGTGTGTGCGCGCGCGTGTGCGTGTGTGCGCGCGTGTGTGCGCGCGTGTGTGCGCGCGTGTGTGTGCGTGCGTGCGCGCGCGTATTGTCGTTTACCAGTTTCAGTCATTAGACGTCGCCCATGCTGGAGCAATCCCTTGAAAATGTTTAAGGAAGGAATCGAACCGCAGTACTTATTTTTGCTAAGCTTGGTACTTGTTCTATCGTTCTGTTTTG
>NC_069003.1:4933011-4934199 GCF_001194135.2 Octopus bimaculoides
ACCACTAAGTGCCGATGGGACATAAGGACACCAACACCGGTTGGGGGAAAAAACAGACACAAACACACACACACACACACACACACACACACACACACCCACACCCACCCACACACACTAACACACACACATATATATAATTCTCTCACTCAAATGACATGTAAATGACTGAGTATTCCATAAACTTCTAATTCACTCGTCCATGAAACCTATCCATTAATAATTTAACCCAGGGCTGTTTCTCTTCCTTGTGGTTTATCTTCCTCTTGTATCGATTGCATCCACACCGACATGCAAAAAGCGTGGCCCCAACGGCATCTTCTAAAATCGCATTTTACAGTCAAATTGTTTGTTAGTAAAACTAGGAAGGGGCATAGAATAATGTGGTGGGCGAGGCACAAAACTTAGTAATAAAATTGGAATGGTCACGGTTGGAACGCTATTTAATTTCGATCAGTTCAGTTATGACTGTCAGGGATTGAACACACGAAACGACCACGCAGAAGATTAGAGTTAATGAAGTAGGAAAGCATCAACGTGTATATATCAACTTATATAGAAACAACAGCAAATTCACCCTCGAAATAACAAACTTTGTACATGAAGAAAACAGAAATGAAGCGTATATTAAATAATGTAGAGGTCCTTCATAAACAAATGGTTATCGAAAGGTGGGGTGGCCACGACCGGAACAGCTTTCATCATAGATCTCTTACATCACGACAGACTCTCTTCATCTCCGATCTTTCTCTCTTTCTTCCTCTCTTTCACACACAAACACACACGCACGCACACACTCATATAAGTCCATGCACAGCGCAGAGTGATGTGCGATTGGTGAATTAAGCGGTCATATCGAACATAAAGGAAGGTATTGTGCGTAGTGTGATGACGTCACAATGCTGTGGTGACGTCACTCTATTGATTTAATGATATGTTCCTGAGATGCCACTATCCATCCTGAATTTGACTTGATGTGTGTGCGTGTATATACATATATACATGCATACGTGCGCGCACACACGCACATATAGTAGATGCATGTATATCGCTCTATCTTCCATTCTCTCCTCATACATATATAAACATATATGGTGCACCAGCATGACCGCAGCCACTTGGCTGAAACACATAAATAAATAAATAAATATATATATATATATATATATATATATATATATATATATA
>NC_069003.1:4934239-4937807 GCF_001194135.2 Octopus bimaculoides
ATATATATATGCACATACACACACACACACACATACACACATATATATATATATATATATGTATATGTGTGTATGTATATATATATATATATATATATATGTGTGTGTGTATATACATATATATATACATACATATACATACATAAACATATACATACATATATAAACATATATATATATATATATATATATATGCACATACACACATCTTAATATAAAGATATATACACATATAAATATATATCTAATATACACGATGTATATATGGCAAAAGAGAAAAATGATTATCTTATGAAGTTCATTAGCTTACAACTGTTTCCACTTCTAGATGCAGTGAATTCATAGACGATTGTCTGAATAACACCTTACAGCTTCATCAGAGCCTCGATCTTTGAGGCTGTAAGCTAATGAGGCTCATGAAATAATCGCTTTATTCCTTTGTCATCTGTTCTTATTACCGCTCTATACTTGACTAATGCTTCGTTTATAAGCATATATATATATATATATATATATATATATATTGAGGTCTGATACCAGATTATTAGTCTAGCAACGCCTAAGTATGTATGCATACACACATACATACATACATACATACATACATACATACATATATACATACATACATACATATATACATACATACATACATACATACATACATACGTGTGTTTGTGTGTTTGTGTGTGTATGCATGTGCGTGTGTATAGATAGATAGATAGATAGATAGATAGATAGATAGATAGATAGATAGATAGATAGATAGATAGATAGGCTAAATGATTGATTGATTGATTGATTTGATTGATTGATTGATCGATTGATCGATTGATTGATTAATCAGAATTCAACTCCAAGGAAAGCTCATTACAAATACCACACTATTTTGTGTACGAATATTTTTTGAATATATTCACAATGTCTAAGCAAACACCTATGTGTGTGTGTGTTTGTGTGTGTGTTATAGCGTTTCCTGTATGAAATCAGAGAATGAAATAGTTAAGCCATATAAATGAACGTCAATAACAAATCAGATTTTAATATAAGTCTCTCTCACTTTTATGGGTGACAGCTGGAGGGTGAACATACTAATGTTATATTTAACCTATTTCTTTTTTCTCTTTGATTTTAACATCATTAACAGGGGTTGCCCTCTATACATGCATATGCCTGAATGTAGGTATGTAGATACTTAAGGAGATCAGTGGTACCTAAGCGTTTCCGGTCATTATTTTAGCCATTGTCATTTTGAAATAATATCTGTATTTTCATTTGGAAAACAAATTTGCAGCGAAGATTTGAATAAAAGATTGCTATTGGTACAAGTAAGATCGATCATTGGAGTGAAAATGCAGCAGATGCATTTTTTTTTTTTATCAAGCATATATGCTTGGGTAGGCTTCTTGCAAGTTTACATTCAAGTTTCTTAATATATGAAAACCTCTCTGAAAACTGTTTTTATAACAAATTTTCTAATTCATTGCGTTAAAGTTGAATCCGATAACAAAAATTCCTCCCCCCCACCCCCACCCTCATGACTTGTATTGATCTGACTGAGAATTGCTTTACAACTTTTTATCAACATATACAAACGTAAACAAACATAAAAGAAAAAAAATGAAGGAAAAATTGACACAAGCTTCTCCAAACGCAACTGGTAATTAATAGAAGTCTAATATATGACGTTTACCTACAGTTATTCATTTATCATGCCATGTCAACGAACCAGATTTTGCCCTAATGTTCAACCATTATATATTCATATATTCCACATTCAATGTTTTAGTTTTCGTAATCATTTGAAATGACTAGACTAATTGTCGTGTGTTGAAACTCAAGCAACTATAAGGTTGAAGGGTCATATTAGTTTTTTAGGAAAACACGAAGTGCTATGAGAGAAGATCTAAGAACGACAGACTCCAAGTTTGTAATACAAAATCCAGTATGCCTCCCCTGTGGAATCCAAGAATTACTGCTGGCCCTTACTTCTATATCTATAGGTATCCTACAGCAAATTAGAATAAAGTCAATCTTAGCAATATCTTGTATAGTTTGGTTGATTCACAGTTTGAAAATATCCTGGTAACTGAAATATGTAACATGATAGAACAAGGGACCTCTGTTGCTAGATCACAAATTAATTGTTTTCTCTGATCATATATGAGGAATATACAACTGCTGAAGAGGTGAGTTAAACCTGCAAGGTGAGGGATGAAGGATTTCCAGAAAAACTTTACTTACACGGCACATCTGAATTCGTTGAAAGGAAGCATGTTTTTTTCTCTCTGAGTGTTCAAGAGGTAAGAGAAGTAATTAGCAATTCAATTCCTTGAGGTAATAATTAGTCTTCTTATTTATCTCCCTCTTGCTTTCTCTCTCTCTCTCTCTCTATATATATATATATATATACCAATATCTACGTATACGTGTGTGTGTATGTATGTATGTATGTCATTATTCAGTATATTTCAAGATTTCTTGTCAATAGAGAAAGAGATGATTTCTAACCTAGATCCAAGGTTCTTTCATTTGAATTTTAACACCAACAACAGGGTATTTTTGTTTGTTTGTATGTATGTATGTCTTTTTCTTTTTTTTTTAATTTAGTGTAAATTTTGATCAGCCACTGACTTGGCAGCAAGGTTATGAAGGAAAGTATCTGGGATTCAACCGTCATCATCTAGAACTTAAGAAGGTCTTGCAGGTTTTTATAATGCCAGATACCGTGTCCGTTTGTAGCGTACCCAGATATTGCGATCATTTGTAATGTATTGCATACACTGAGTTGAAACGTGCAGGTAAATATATGTAGGATATGAACCCTTTCCCTGTGAAGGGCACGAAACAGTCTCTCTCTAGTAACCAGCATGGTTGTGTCTGCTTCTCAAAGGGAGACCCACTCAGCCACTAGCGTGGTCACGGTGTCACTCCCGTCTGCCAATGTGACACCCCAGCATGCTCTCTCGCGCACCTTGTGTAACAAAGTATGTGGGTCAGCCAGTGGCCTCACTTGTCACTGTAGCTTCCAGCATCCACATGGTCAGCCTGTTGCTGGAAGACTGACTCGTGGTCAGCGTAGAATGACTTGTAAATCCTTTGTAAGCTTTAGGACTGATATGAGATATTATCAGCGACGAAGTGACCAAATTTGTGATGTTTTTTTTCTTATTTTGCTTATTATTTTTTTACTGAAATCAATTTAGGAAATGGTTTTATTCAGATGTGCCGTGTAAGTAAAGCTTTTCTGGAACTCCTTCAGCCCTCTCCTTGCAGGTTTAACCCACCTCTTCAGCAGGGGGGAATTTCAACCATGTTTTGTGGTCTGCTACCACAACAGCTCCTTTATAGGATCCAGTTAGCTGAAGACATCATCACGAGGAACCACGTCCGGTTTCGGCCCCTACTCCTCTACCGTTTTAACGTGGCGGGGCCCCTCCTTTCGGAGGTGTCTTCAGCTCTGGTGTTGGGTGCATGTCTTCTTTCACTGTTTGTGACTGTTCGAATTCAACTGTGGAATGTCCCTCGCTATGGTTATTTTCCAGGAGGTTCTGGCCACACGTCTTAC
>NC_069003.1:4938791-4942301 GCF_001194135.2 Octopus bimaculoides
ATGTGTATATATATATATATATATATATATATATATACACGCTCACACACACAAAAACATTCATGTATCAGTGAATGCTGGTAACAATGTCTAGAATATATATACTTCCATAATGTAATTAAAAGATGGTTAGAAATCATTGCAGAAGGATGCAGAGTTCTCGGGAAAAGTTATTGAACAAATATCCATTCTAGTGTCCGGGATGGATGGGACAGATGAGTGTGTGTATGTGTGCATGTCTGTGTGTACGTGTGTCTGGGTGTGTTGTGTGTATGTGTGAGTGTGCGGAGTACGTTTGGACATATATCCATGTAGATAATTCATAGGCACGTGCATTAGTTAAGTAATTAATTAACTAATTAATTAACTAATTAATTAAGTAAGTAAGTAATTAATTAATTGATTTATGATGCGCTTAGAGCCTGTGTACGAAACGTGTGTATAACAACAGCTGTTTATGATTGTTTAATGTATTTAATTTAATTTAATAACACGCGTACTAAACACTTAAATTTATTCCGAGATAAATTATATGCGCATGCGCATGCGTGTGTGTTTGTGCGTGTGAAGGCACCTGGATTAGTAGTTACAGTGTTACACGCACGATTGCAAGATCGTGGGTTCGATTCCCAGACCGGCCGTTTCGTTGTGTTCTTGAGCAAAACACTTCATTTTACATTGCTCTGCAATCATTTCGTCATCTGACAAGGGAGAGATTTGGGAGAAGGGCCGAGTCGATTAAATCGACCCTAGTATTTAACTGGTACTTATTTCATCGAGTCCGAAAAGATGAAGGACAAAGTCAACCTGGGCGGAATTTGAACCCAAAACGTAAAAAGCTGATGTAATGCTGTTAAGCATTTCACCCGACGTCCTAACGATTCTGCCAGCTCGCCACCTTAGCGACAAGTAACACTGATACAACGGCCATATCAACGTGATTAATTTTTCTTAAGAGAATCGATTGACACAATCGATAGAGCGTCGTACAGAATGGCATGTGATATTTAGTTATGTTCAGTTATGCCCTGAGTTCGAACCCTGCCGAGGTTAACATAGCTTTAATTCCTTCCGAGATCAATAATATTATTACCGACTAAATATTTTTATAATGCATCCTAAATGTGGATGGGATCAAAATAGCAAACAAGAAGTATCTGAGATCAAATCTCACCAGGGCCAGTATTTAAATTCCATCCTTCGTGCATCAATAAAGCAAGGTACCAGTAATATAATATCCTTCTCTTTCAAGATGTGAAGAAGTGTGCATATGTCAAAGATCAATATGTATCATGTCAATAAAATTAATCAAGCATGTAATAAAAGACCCCCTTCGGCCATGAATGACCATGGGATTACACTTAGAAAGTTCCCCTCCGTGGCTCAAGTCCAGGCAAGATTGTTTGTGGAAGACCAGCAGTCGCCCATGCATGCCTGTCTCTTCTCTCTATGCTACTGATGTTATCCAAGGGAAAGGCAAAGGGGCCGCTACAGCTTGGGACGGTGTTGGTGAGTTTATGTCCCCGTAACTTAGCAGTTCGGCGAAAGACACCGATAGAATAAGTACTGGGGTCGATTTATTCGATTAAAATAAATTGTTCAAAGTGGTGCCCCAGCATGGCCGCAGTCTAATGACTGAAACAAGTGAAACAAAAAAATACAAGTCTCCGAGATGGGAATTCCTCTGAAGGGCCCTTAAACTAACGTTGCCCAATAGAATAGGGAACTTGGAATTCAGATCCGGGTAAAGGGCAAAAACCAACCGGCAGAAAACCGAGGGCTAGACAACACGTGTAATATGGTTGGATAACATCCATGAATTCAGCTGGCGTTGCTTGGGGATCCAGCCGAATCAATTGAAGAAGGTTGCTTCTGATAGGATTTTTCGGGAGGCCTCCAGATAGAGTCGTTACTTTTCCGAGTTAGAGAGATCACAGCACTGATTAATTACAGGGCATGTGGTGAAAATGTCCCGGGGAAAAAAAATCTCTGGAAAAGTTTTACAGACAAAATCAACTGTTAAGAGACCTAAGAGTAGATTCTACGCAAGACGGTTGGATAACATCCATGAACTCGATTGGTCTCGCTCGGGGATCTCGTTGGGTCCATTGTAGATAGTTGCTTCTGGCAGGGCATGATGGAAACCCTGATAGGAGACTCTGCTCCCACGATCCTCACACGAATCAGGGAGCAAAGAGTAAGAGACGAGATATTATAATCACAATAAGATCATTACTATGCTAATATTAAAAGGCGGCGGGCTGGTAGAATTGTTAGCACGCCGAACGAAATGCTTAGCGCCATTTCGTCCGTCCTGACGTTCTGAGTTCAAATTCCGCCGAAATCGACTTTGCCTTTCATCCTTCCGAAATCGATAAAATAAGTACCAGTTGAATATTGGGGTCGATGTAATCGACATAGCGCCCTCTCCCGAAAATTCAGGCTTTGCGCCTATAAGAGAAAGGATTATTATGTTAATATCATTATCAAGTTATCAAGCAATTAATATTATCGTAGTAACCTCATTATCATAAGAATATCATGACTATAGTATTATCGTTATTACGCTAATAAGATTATCCTATTAATACCCTTATCATGATAATTATATTATCATGCTAATACGATCATTCTATTAATATCATTATCATGGAAGTACCACTACAGTACTATCATCACCATACTAAGATTAATGCCGTGTTATTATTATCAAGGGAATATCATTATTATGGTAACATCCTTTTCATAGAAATATAATTATCATGCAAATAAGATAATCCTATTAATATCGTTATCAGGCTAATGTGATATCAGTATCACAGTAATATTACTCCTGGTAATACCATTATTATACCTATAAATGCAATGTAGCCGAATGGTTAAGAAGTTGTTTCACAATCAAGAGGTCCAGAGTTCAATCTCGGGCATAATGCCTTAAGCAAATTTTATTCTGACCTTATGCCAAACTTTGAAATTATCCTCATTATCATACTAATAGCAATATCAAGTTTATTATTATCATCGCACCATTATTATTCTCACGCTATAATCATTATCATGGAAATATTATCGTGATAATGTCATTATCACAGTAATATTGTTTACATGTTAATAAGATTATCACGATAATATCCATACTAATAACATTTAAGGTTGTGATATCAGTTCCGTCAATATCACATTTAAGCTTAGATATCAATATCTTGATTGTATCAATCAAAAATATTTATGTAATTATCACGGTAATAAAATCATTATCGTGATAATATTACGACGGTAGTAAAATCACGTGGGTAAAACTAATATCACAGTAATATCACTGAATATCATAATATCAATATCATTCTTAGAATGATATCATTGAGGGACGGATTAATATTAACCAAGGGTGTGATATTGTAATAAAATTATTTTGGTTATACCACTTAAGGCGCTAATATGAGCTCATTTGCAATAAATGGAAATGGCTAGCTATATATATATATATATATATATATATATATACACATA
>NC_069003.1:4942960-4949629 GCF_001194135.2 Octopus bimaculoides
CATACATACATACATACATACATACATACATACATACATATATAAATACATATATATGCATATAAATGTCTATATATATCTATGTATGTTTGCCTGTATGAGTATATATATGAATATTCTTTCAATCTTTTATTTATTTCAGCCATTTTGGCTGCGGCCACGCTGGAGCACCGAATTTTAGTCGAACACATCGTCACCAGGACTTATTCTTTCTAAGTCTAGAACTTATTCCAACAATCTCTTCCGCCGAAACGCTACGTTACGAGGACGTAAACACACCAACATCGGTTGTAAAGCGATGGCGGGGGACAATCACTGACACACAAACATACACACACATACATGTGTATATATATATATATATATATATATATACATACATACATAAACACAAACATAGACACACATATACATACAAGCACACACGCTTTAAATGATATATAGCTGTCTTGTTATTGATATCAAGCTGCGATTTTATTAATGACGTCATCATTAATAATGATAAAACGGTTCTTAAGTTTAAAATTCAATAATAAATAGTGAATTAAATATGAGAGGAAGTTAACATCAAAATATCGATTGATATTTATTGATTTCTAACGGACGTTAAAGGTTACACATTCTAGAGTTTTGTGTTGACAATTCTATCCTGAGTCTGTTCTCTAGTAGACCCCAGTTAGATGAAATTGATAGATGTTCTTGTTCCGATTTGAACTTGCACTCCGAAGAATTAGCAGAATTTGTCGAGCGCTCTAAAATTGTCATCCAATAATAATAATAACACCGTCGGCCAGATATTGCTATCTTAAATAAGAGAGGTAAATACTACCAGATCATTGATGTAATCATACCAAATGATATGAATATTGGCAGTAAGAAGGTTGAAAAAATCACCAAGTACTCCGAAGTGAAAGTGAAAATGGCAAGACTGTATGGAATGCGAGAGGGTAATGTAAAAGTGATACCAGTGGTGATCGTAGCGTTGGGATCAATCCCATTGAAACTCCAAGACTTCTTTAGGCAACTAGAAATCCCATGCAAGATTGATGTCTTGCAAAAAGCAGCCTTATTGGGAACAGCGCACATCTTAAGGAAAGTATTATCTGTCTGAGGACCTTGTTGTGACTTGACAGATGACTAAAGACTCCGGTGCATTTTTACCTACACTGTGTTACGAAAGAATAATAATAATAATAATAATAATAATAATAATAATAATAATAATAATAATAATAATGATAATAATAATAATAATAATAATAATAATAATAATAATGGCTTCAAATTTTTCCACAAGGGCAGCAGTTTTGGTGGATAGGCTAAATCGATTATACTGACCCTAGAGTTTCACAGGTACTTATTTTATCGACCCCAAAAGGATGAAAGGTAAAGTCGACGTTGGTGGAACTTGAACACAGAACATAAAGACAGTCGAAATAACGTTAAGCATTTTGCCCGGCGTGCTAACTATTCTGCCAACTCGCCGCCCTACTACTACTACTACTACTACTACTACTAATAATAATAATAATAATAATAATAATAATAATAATAATAATAATAATAAAAGATGATCATGATGATCATGATGATCATGATAATAATAATAATAATAATAATAATAATAATAATAATAATAATAATAATAATAATAATAATAACAGTAATAATAGTAGTTTGGAATCTCGGAACAAATATTGTTATTTAAGGGATTAGGTGCAAGAGAGACACATCGACCTCAATATTTCAGTGGTCCTTTATTTTAAAGACCCGAAAGGATGACGGATAAAGATGACATCGGCGGTATTTCGACCGTAGACAGTTGGAAGAAGTGCTACTTCTAATTCTTAGAAAGAAGAAGGAGAAGAAGGAGAAGAAGAAAGAGGAGGAGTAGGCGGAGAGGATGGTAGAAGAAGAAGGGCAGCAACAGCTACCACAGCATGACCTTCACGAACTTTTTTACGGTAAAAAATTGTGACTGTTTACAATGAAACCGAATAAAAGAAAATAATGAAAGTGAAAGTGAAAGTGAAAGTACAGTATCATGTACATACATATACGCTCATATATATATATGTGTGTGTGTGTATGTATGTATGTATGTATGTATATGGACATATATATATACACACACACACACACACACACACACACACACACGTATGTTTATATATACAAACATACTTATATACATAGTTATGGTTATGTACACTGTCACGGCTCGTATAAACATGTATACATGTGTGTGTGTGTGTGTATATATATTCAGTGTATTATATACACAATATATTATATGCACAGTACACTGTATACACAGTAAATAAATATTATATAACGCCTAAAGAGGAGGCCCATAGCATGAAAAGCAGTCAGTGAACTCCACAGGGCGATGGAAGAAGAAGAGGCCATTACATGTACAAATTACAAAACCACCGGAGAGAGAAGACCATCGTATCGATTATTAAAAAAGAAAACCAATACAAAACGGTAATGGAAAACAAATGTATGAAATAAATGAAATTAAACGTCTCAATGGAGTGAGACACTTAGAATGAAATCAAGGAACACTGTAGATCCGGAAATCAAGAGATCTCTACCTATAAAGAACAATTTCACTCTCAGCAGTATTTTTCCGGCTTACAGGCGCATGCTGAGTTGAGCGATTTTCGATGAGGTTATTTGGCTATCTTGCTTCTGTCGTTCGCTATTCGACAGGTTTGCTGGTGTGGTGGTGCGGTGGTGCGGTGAGGGCAATGGCATTGCTTTCCATCCCTTAACCTTCTCCCTTTAAGTAGTACTTGAAAATTCATGAGGCTTTCGTTGCTGAGGAGAAACATGTCATTTGATATATCGTTAATGGGATGGACAACTTTAAGACATCTCGATGGCAATAGAAGTGAGTTTAAAGAAAGCGCATAAATACTACAGCCTTTTCTCAGCATACTTATAAAAGACAATGCGTACTTGTATGTGTGTGTGTGTATGCGTATATATATATATATATATACTGTTGTGTCTGGGGAGAGTCATTTTCTTATCGTGCCTTAAAATTTAACACACTCACCGTTAAAATTTCCACTTATTAATTTTTTTTATTTTCCTAAAATTTTCGTTCCGTCTTGCAACGGGCCTCCATGCTATGGGCCTCCATGCTATGGGCCTCCATGCTACGGGCCTCCTCTTTAGGAAAATAAAAAATAATAAGTGGAAATTTTAACGGTGAGTGTGTTAAATTTTAAGGCACGGTAAGAAAATGACTCTCTCCAGACACAACAGAATATGCTTCAACACACGAAATCACATATATATGTATGTATATACATATATATTCTTCTTTTCTTTTCAATTTTTTATTTGTTTCGGTCATTGGACAGAAGCCATACTGGAGCACCGCCTTTAGTCGAACAAATCGACCTCAGAACTTATTCTTTGTAAGCCGAGTACTTATTCTATCGGTATCTTTTGCGGAACAGCTAAGTTACGGGGACGTAAACACACCAACATCGCTTGTCAAGTGATCGTGGGGAGACTAACACAGACACACAAATATACACACACACAAATACACACACACACACACACACACACACACACACACACACACACATATATATATATATATATATATATATATATAAAATATGACGGGCTCCAATGGAGACAGGAAGCTGTATAACCGTGATTTTAATGTTTGTTACCTGATTTATTTCGACTAGACACCACCAGAATTACCAAGGATTTTTATACTGGTTCAGTATAAATCTAGGTCTTTGATATAACTCAGAACATCCGTAAATTTCTTAAGATTATCTATATATCCCCTGGAAATATCTTCCGTATGGTGAAAGCGTGTGTGCGGCTTTACATGGAAGATTGGTAACGGTTGCTCATGCATGGAATCTCTCATTTCCATGTGACCAACATTCAAGAGCCGTGTGAAGGGCCGATGGAACTTTGTACAAATGTACAAATATTTATATGTATGTATGTATGTATGTATGTATGTATGTATGATATATCTGTGTATATATGTGTGAGTGCGTTTTTGTGTATACATACATACATAAATACATACATACATACATACATACATACATACATACATAGACAGTAAGGCACGCTCGTAGCGTTTGTAATTAAACAGTTGTAATTCGAAAAAATCACTAAAGAGAAGAAAAAAAAAAGACTTTAAAATTTTTCATAGAGAATTGTTTTATCTTCCATTTCTCCAAGACAAAATCGAATTTATCTCAGCATCGACTGAATGAATAACATAATTTTAATGAACTACAAGTAAAGATTATTAAAGTGTGTGTATATTTTGATTAAATTAAATTATGTAAAGTTGACACGTACAGCTGTAGCAATATCTACGTATGTTTAAAGCGGACCGGAGCTATAACAGAAGGCACTGGCACAAGTCGCCTCGCAGTGGAGCTGAACCCGAAACCACGTTGTACCAAAGCCAGTTTCTTAGCCATACAACCATGATTGCGCCTCTAACCTTGTCTGCCATTATCGCTATTTATCTATGTATTTATTTATTTATTTCCATTTATATATTTGATATTTCTGTTGCTTTTCTTTCGGATTGCTATTTCGACCATGATCGATTTGTTCCATAATTCTTTGATTTTTGTTCTTTTATTGCTCTGATGTCTGGTTCTCTTGGTTTCATGTAAAGAAATTCCCTTGCCAAAATATTACCTGATGTTCCATTTACTTGCCAAGATACTCATCATCAATAGCTGCAGCAGCATCACTTAGCGTCCGTTGTCCCATGCTGGCATGAGTTGGGCGGTTTGACCAGAGCTGGCAACCTGGGCAGCTGAACCAGACTCTAGTCTGATTTGCAATGGTTTCTACGGCTGGATGCCCTTCCTATCGCCAACCACTTCACAGGGTGTACTGGGCGCTTTTATGTTGTAAAGTTTCATATTTCATGCTACAAGGAGTAATGCGACCTGGACGCAACATGAAGCTTGGTCAACCCTAGCGGGTCCGCCTAACTGAGGGCGTCTAATTGCTGAAAGACCCGAGACCCTTAATGACTCCAGAAAATATTGCTGATGTTGTGTTCACGTGCATCACGAAATGATGTAGGGAAAAAGTGATTTGAACATTTTGCTGTGTCTCTTCGTGAAAAAGTTTTTCAACCTCAAAGGAAATGAGCCCCACAAGGTGAGATTCTGCTGCAGGGAGTGCCGCTGGCCATTCTCCACGCAACCAGTTGCTCCAAACGCCCATCTTCTGCCGCTTAGTTTTCCCCTCCATTTTTCTGCTTTGTTTTTTTACAATGAAATTGTGATTCAATTTTTATGTAAACAAAACAACTGATTATTTAAAATAAAAATGGCGTAGCTGTATAGTAAGAAGCTTGTTTCACAAGCACATGGTTCCGGGTTCGGTCCCACTGCGTGCCCCTTTCGGCAAGTGTCTTCTATTATAGCCTCAGGCCGACCAATATTTTGTAATTGGATTTGGTAGACAGCAAATGAAACAAGACCACCGAGAAGAACAAACCCATAACATCCCATTCGGGAAGTGATTTGAATTGGTTTTGAGGTTTGTATATCGCAAAACTTAGTATAGAATCGATTTTGGAAAAAAATTAATGAAAAGTCATAAGAGTGTAGAATTGTTGTACATTGATCACTTAGAGGCCAAAGGGATTTGCTGGGAGAAACCAGTAGTCTTTACTGGGAGAAACCAAGGACTTAGATATTTACGTATATGATAAATTTAATGCATTTAGGTTATACAAAAGTATGGCAGTTCAAATAGTTTGCTAGCACAAACACATTTACGTTCACGCACATGTATATGTTTGTATGTGTGTGTGTGTGCGAGCAATATACAGACATGCATATATATATATATGTATCCTCACGTCATATCATGTGATGTGACTATGGGATCACGCTCAAGAATAAGAAGACTCATAAAGGATAGAATTTAAATCGTAAATTTCGCATATATTCCTTATTTTCGATTTTATTCTAGATAAACCATTCGTTAGATGGACTTGATTCCTGCAAATAAACACAAATCTATGAAAGAATTTATGTATGCATGGAAATGTATAATATGTATATGTATATATATATATATATATATATATATATATATATATATATATATATATATATATATGTTTGTGTGGGAGGGTCTAAGTATGTACGTATATATGTATGGGGGTGTATATATGTTTATATATTTATGTATATAAGTATTTATATGTATATTTATAGTGTCTATACACATACATATGCATATATGGATATATACATATATGAGACACCTATATATGCACACACTATATATATATATATATATATATATAATACACTCTCTCTTTCCTTTCCTGAGCGTCCAATAATACTATCCATATCACGTCCTCACTTTGTCGTTTTTTTGTTTTTCTGTTATTGTGTTTTTGAACTATATATATATATATATACATACGCAGAAAAACAAAAAAATATACATATGCATAAATATATATTTATAAACATATGTATGTATGTATGTATAGATAGATAGATAGATAGATAGATAGATAGATATATAGATAGATAGATAGATAGATAGATATATATATATATATATAGATAGATAGATAGATATGTTTTTATTATAGCCACACAGGGCTGAACACAGAAATTGGAC
>NC_069003.1:4952797-4953903 GCF_001194135.2 Octopus bimaculoides
TATATATATATATATATACTATGTGCATGCATGTGCGTGTGCGTGTTGTGTTCAATTACAATAAAAGCAATTTCACGTTAACTTGATGGGTCAATCTATATTTTTGTAGACTAAAAATTTATTACACTTAGACAAGGATGTTATTTGAGAGTGGCTTCGAAGTTTCGGCCAGCTGAGCCATACATATATATGGGTATATATGTATGTATGTATGCATATGTATGTTAGCATATACATGTGCATTTATATATATATATATATAAATGTGTGTGTATTTATCTATATTTATATGCAAATATATTGATATATGTATAAACAATGTATCTATATACATGTGAATGCATGTATATATGTACATATATATGTGTGTGTGTGTGTGTGTGTGTGTGTGTGTGTGTGTGTGTGTGTGTGCTTGTGTATCTATCTTTTTATCCATCTATCTAGATTCATATGCATATATATATCGATGTATGTTGAAACAGCAATCGAAATGTGAGGATCGATGCAAAATACACAAAAATTCGGATGTTTCAACGTTCGCCAAATAAGGACGGACTAAATAAGGTTGCATTGATAGCGAGAGAGGACCTATCTTCTTCCGAATTGGACAGACTTGCCAGATATTGTAAAGGGAGTCTGAGAGAGCGCTTAACCAATGAGATTGCAGCATCTCACAGCAGGGATTGACACACAACAGATGTGGCAGCCAGTTACTGCATTCATCGGCTCTCACAAGGGAGATGTATATGTGTAGTTATATTTCGGTCTGCCTATGTCTCTCTGTCTGTCTACCATTCGCTCTATCTATCTATCTATGTATCTATGTATGTATTATGTATGTATGTATGTATCTATCTATCTATCTATCTATCTATCTATCTATCTATCTATCTATCTATCTATCTAATTAATCGAAGTATTTTTCTATCTATTTGTCTACCTGTCTCTCTATTCACACATCAAAATCTCTCACTTCCTCTCTTTCTTTGTTTCTCTCTCTCTTTCTATCTCTCTCTCTGTCTCTCTCTCTCTGTCTCTCTCTCTCTCTCTCTCTGTCTCTCTCTCTCTCTCTCTCTCTCTCTCTCTCTCTCTCTCTCTCTCTCTCT
>NC_069003.1:4954287-4955260 GCF_001194135.2 Octopus bimaculoides
ATATATATATATATATATATATATATATATATATATATATACATATATATATATATTTAGCTGAGGTGTAATCCATGAAGTACGTATTAGAGAACAAGACAAGATAGAGCTCGTTCACACAGATACCCGTCAGTATTTAAATCCTGTATATATGTGGATCTGTGGATCTGTGTTGTACCGAAACATGTGTAATGGTCATTAAACAGCTGTCCAAACGCACTTCCTTTTACTTTTGACTCAGTTAATTCTTTATATGTATATGTATGTATTTCTATATATATGTATCTATATATATGCGTGAATATATATGTATGTATGTATGTATTTACTGATTACATATATGTATGTACATTCGTACATACGTATGTATGTATGTATGTATGTATGTATGTATGTATGTATGTATGCATGTATGGCCCTCTCGAGCTACACTAAACCTTCAGCTGTGTGTTTATTCAACGTTAGCAACCGCAAACAAAGAGCGGTATGAAACGATGGCTGTTTTTTCTTTTCTTTTTTGTTTTTCAAACAGAAAACCAGTTTTATGGCGTTTTATATCAGTGTATATTCGTACAGAAATACACACACAATCACCACCACCCTCCACGTCACACACACACATTTACACACTCAAAATCATGTAGGTAGCATAAGGGCATATAAATATATAAAAGGGTGTGCTGAAAAGTCCCTGACTTTGGGTAAAAGGAAACAGAGGTGGATCAGTAAATTATGATTTTATTCAACATATTCCCCTCTCAGATTCACACACTTATTGCTGTTGTCCTTCAGTATTTTTAAGCCCTGTAAATGGACTAGGAAGGATGGGCCTCCTCGAACCCGGCATTTTTTCGATGGCCCTTAAACATAAGGACTTATAAGCACCCTCTCTTATATATGTAAATAAATATGTATCCATACATGTCTTTATCAATATGTACATACATATGCATATACATACATACATATATAT
>NC_069003.1:4955717-4956343 GCF_001194135.2 Octopus bimaculoides
TATATATATATATATATATATGTATATATAAACCCATATTGATAGATACATACATGTGTGCATGTGTGTGAGTAATATTTATTTTCGTTTTAACCGCTGTTCACATCAAGGAGCCATATTACAATATTCCACGAGAAAACCTAAAGTATACATTAGTCGATAACGTAATCTAGTATAAAACAAATGAGAGTGACTAAAGAATTTTAAAACATTTACAACGTAAGCATTATTAGAAACAAATTACGGACCATAAATTATCACACTGCTAGAACTCATGTAGAATAATCTATAAAAGTTAACAGGAGTTAACAGATAAAAGATTATAAATCCAGCGACGATTATTTTATCATTTATAAAATTACGCCCACGATCCCTGGATGCCTGCAGCTAAAACGCGTTAATGTTAATGCTGTTGTCTCCAATTTATTGAGATGATAGTTAAACGTTAATGGATTTTAGAAATTTATTGTTGCATGTAAAAATATAACGATTAAAAGCTGATGAAGAGCCATAAACATCTTATTATAAAAATGTCTCAACATACACAGACACACACAAGCACACACCCACACACATGCACGCACACAGTATATATATGCATACATATATATATATATATATATATA
>NC_069003.1:4956443-4957117 GCF_001194135.2 Octopus bimaculoides
AGATAGATAGATAGATAGATAGATAGATAGATAGATAGATAGGTATATCGATACAGGTAGATACGAATACTGACACACAATCACACACTTACGCAGACGGTCGTATACACTCACTAAATGTACGGAAAATTAACAAATTATACAAACATTATATTTGACAGGATATTTTCCATAAAACTTCAACATAGAAATAAATACATTTATCCTATATATACGCATACATGTGTACAGAACAAATCAAATGGCTTTTAGTAGATAAATTGCATATATCGTATACAAATACTTACACAGGTCGTCAACATATATATACAAAGTTGTACGTATTTTTAAGCTTGGGTATATACACACAAGAGTCCATATATCCGGTTTTGTGGTAGCGTATACAAGAAATTACACAAGCCTGAATGCGTGTGTGCATTGTTTTGAGTTCGTCTGTTTGTGTGTTTGTGCGTGTGTGAAAATATATGGACAGTTTCGATGTGTGTTCGTGTATATGCATACTATATGTATGTGTGTGTGTCTGTATATGCATATGTGTGTATATGTAAGTATATATGTATATGCCTTTATATATGCATATATATATGTGTGCATGTATATATATGTATATGTATATATATATATATATATATATAATATATATATATATATATATATATATATATATATATATA
>NC_069003.1:4960302-4961377 GCF_001194135.2 Octopus bimaculoides
TATAAATGTATGAATATAAATAAGTCTATAAATAGATAGGTACACAGATGTATGTGTAAGTATATGTATTATATATGTGCGTGTATTTATGCACACACACACACACACACACACAGACACATATATATATATATATATGTCTGTGTCACACACACACACACACACACTGATAAGAATCAGTCCAGCCTTACGCGTGTGTGTAACATACACGCATTTTTTTCTTTCTACCTTTCTTTCTCTTTCTCTCACTCTCTCCCCCTCTCTCTTTGTCTCTCTCTCTCTCTCTCTCTCTCTTCCCCCTCACTCTCTGTCTCTCTCTCTCTCCCTCTCTCTATCTTTTCGTCAATTCTGTTTCATTTTTCAAAATACCGCTGTTCATATCGGCCATAATTACAAAGATCGCCTTCACCAGCATCACCATCATCATCATTGTCATGGTCATCATTGTCAGCAACACCGCCATCAACACCGCCATCATCACCCCAACCACCACTACCAACAACAGCACCATCACCATCACAATCAACATTAACATCATCATCCTCGTCATCATCTCCATCATCATCATCATCACCATCATCATTATCATCATCATCATCATCATCATCATCATCATCATCATCATCATCATCATCCTCCTCATCATCATTTTCCACCTCCTCCACCTCCTCCTCCTCAACATCATCATCATCATCATCATTGTCGTCGTCATCGTTAACATTTACCACTCCATTGTTGCACTCCTTGGTGGCTGTAGCTGTTGTCTAAATTCGTGTCCGTCACGAATCCAGAAGACGTTTTATCATTAGTCATTCCAGCCATGACCGACTCATCCATTTATTTTCCCTTTTCACTCCAACCCCACCTAATCATAAGATATTTTATGCTTGACAACCTAAACATATTCTAACTGGTAATTTGCTGCTATTTCTAGTAAATCAGTCGCCTCGCAAAGAGAACCGTTTGCTATTGTTGTTGTTGTTCTTGTGATTATTATTTTCATTCTTGGTCGAGATTTTCCTTTTAACATCATTGGAATCGCTGTGTGTGTGTGTGTGTGTGTGTGTGTGTGTGT
>NC_069003.1:4966119-4966602 GCF_001194135.2 Octopus bimaculoides
ATATATATATATATATATACATATACACACATCTGTGTATAATATATGCTTTTACAAGTGTGTATATAAAAGTGCATATCAATGTCCGTCGCCGTGTGCAGTGTGTGTGAATTCTGTTGCCTGCAGTATTTGTGCAGCCGAGACAATCAATCTGCATCAGAAGATGTTGCAACTGTGTTGCACTATTAGATGCTGTTCACTGCAGTATCTATGCACTCTTTAGATGCAGCAATGTTAGCTTCTTGTGTTTTTTTTCTTTTCTTTTTTTATTATTTTGTCTTTGTTTCCTGTTTTTGTAGAGGTCTAGAGGTCAACTTCAAACTCTGCATCGAGCTCACCCATACCAACATACATGCATAAATACATACATACATACATATATATATATATATATATATGTGTGTGTGTGTGTGTGTGTGTGTGTGTGTGTGTGCGTGTGTGTATGTGTGTTTGTGTGTGTGTTTGTGTGTGTGTGTGTGTAAA
>NC_069003.1:4966933-4969760 GCF_001194135.2 Octopus bimaculoides
AACTTATTCTTTTGGCAGCTCAGCGTAGAGTCAGACCAAAAGAAAAATTATCTGCTATTCTTTTTAAAAGCACATCTTACATGTGAGTGAATATATATATGTGTGCGTGCGTGTGTGTGTGTGTGTGTGTGTATGTGTGTGTGTGTGTGTGTGTGTGTATACATGTACATATGTATATGTGTATGTATGTATGTATGTATGCATGTGTGTGTATGTATGTGTGTATGTATTATCAATATTCCTTACAATGCTTGCATCTGTCTATTACAGTTTGACTCTTTTGCTGTGTATCTTTTTATCTCCTTGGCATAATCTTTCCTCTGTCTCCCTCTTAATCTATCTGTCTATCTATCTATCTATCTATCTACCTGCATTTCTGTATATATATTTATCTATCTATCCATCTATCTGTCTAATTATCTATGTATTTATCTACCTGCATGTCTGTCTGTATATGGATGGAGGGATGGATGGATGGATCTATCGATCTATCGATGTATCTAACTCTACCTCAATCCTTTAGTCTCTGTCGTTCTAGTTCCTTTGCACGCCAGGTCCAGCACGTACCCCCAGGACAACCACCACCACTATCGCCACTGCCATCATACCATTCGGACACCCCTAATGCCTCACCATATCCCTTATATCCCCTACCTGCATTGGTACCCGTGACGTCATACGGTTGCCCACCGTTGCCACCGCCACCACCGCCACCTCCACCCCAATCTACATGTCGCTGATATAACCGCTGACGTCACACTATTGTAACAACTCCCCCCCACACACACACACACATACACATACACATACACGTACACACACATTCAGTTGTCAACCTGTAAAGCTACCCTCAAACCCTTCCCCTGTCGCCATCCGTAATTCCTTTATAAACTACCACTGCTACTACTATTAGAACCATTACTACTAGAGCTGTTACTACTACTTCTACTCCAATTACTACAGCTACTACTACTACTATTACTACTACTACTACTACTACTACTACTACTACTACTACTACTACTGCTGCTACTACGAATACTAGTATGATGAGCCTGACATTTACTACCACCGCAACCGTGGCTAGTTCCACCACCAAGCACCTGTACTATCACCTCAACCACCACTAGCAATCACCATGACTAGTACCATACTTATGACTACTACCACCAACACTACTCTTGGCACAAGACCCGAAATTTTGGGGAGGCGCCCAGTACGCAACTGGTACTTAACTTATCGACCACGAAATGATGAAAGGCAGAGTCGACCTCGGCGGAATTTGAACCCAGAACGTAAAGTCAGACGTAATACCGCTAAGCATTTCGCCCCGCGTGCTAACGTTTCTACCATCTCGCCATATTATTATTATTATTATTATTATTATTATTATTATTATTATTATTATTATTATTATTATTATTATTATTATCATTATTATTATTATTATCATTATTATTATTATTATTATTATTATTATTATTATTATTATTATTATTATCATTATCATTATTATTATTATTATTATTATTATTATTATTATTATTATTATTATTATTATTATTATTATTATTATTACCAAGGATGGTAATATATAAAGAGAGGGAGATCTATATAGACATATAATACATATATGCATACAAGAATTTATAGATATGGGTGTCTATATTTGTATCTGTCTGTGTGTGTGCGCGTGACAGACAGTAGTATGTGATTATGCGTGCGCGCGGTAATGCGTATACATATATATATATACAGATATATGTATGCATACAGCTACACACATAAAATTATACATACATGCATACATATGAATATTTATGTATACGTATGTGCGTGTGTAACTATCTACTATGTATAAATATCTACAAGATATAAATGTAATTATATATATATATGCACATATATGTATGCATATATATATACATACATATATACATGTATGTAAATATATGTACTTATATAGACACATATGTTCAAACGTATATATGTGGCGTGTTTCTCTTTGTGTATATATGTCAATGTATATGTGTGTGTATGTGTATGTGTGTGAGTACACATATATGCATATATACTCGCACGCGTTCACACATTCATACATACACAGACGTGTGAAGATTGTTACGTAACATGCGAGTGTATACACCTTTGTCTTCATACACACACGCACACACGATTCTATAAGCTTCTATATACATGCATCATCCCTATTAATACAACCACACACACACACACGCACACGTTATTGTATTCCAGGTAATATGAAAAGAAGGTGTGCGTTGCATTCAATCTTAAAACGATGGGTGTCAGGTTTGTGTATATTTCTGTGATGCAGTGAAGAATTGCACGTCCAATCAGCTTGCATTACTAAGGCAGCGCACAGCCAGGCGTGTCATTTTAGCTGCACTACAAAGTGCAGCTAGCGGTGAGAATGTCTGCACTTTTATTGCGTCGGTCTGCATGCGTTACTCTCGCATACAGGCCGACCAACGAAGACAAAGCAGCGTGCATGTGTGTGTATGTATATGTATATTCATGCATGCATAAATACATACATACGTACATACATACATACATACATACATACATATATATATACGTGCGTTTGTATATATGTCCATATATATATATATATATATATATATATATACATATATATATATATACATACATACATACATATATATGCGTGTATGATGTTTGTATTATAAATACATGCATACATGCGCACACACGCACACAGCGATTATCTTTTTACGTTCATATCTTCGTCTATGTCTGCATATGTGTGTGTGTGTGTGTGTATGCTTTACTGTGTGTATATATA
>NC_069003.1:4970012-4971436 GCF_001194135.2 Octopus bimaculoides
ATATATATATATATATATATATAAACAGGCGTGTTTGTGTGGTAAGAAGCTTACTTCCCAATCATATGGTTCCGGGTTCATTCCCAATGCGCGGCACCTTGGGTAAGTGTCCGTGCTTGTTGTTGACTAGTGTTGGCCTAATTTCGCCTTTGTAACTTAGCGCTTCTTCAAAAGAAGCGATAGAATAAGTATCAAATTTAAATACAAGAACTGGGATTGATTTGGTTGTGTAAACGCGTGAAGAGACGGCCCTTGCATAGCCAGAGTCAATGAATGAACTAAGAGAAAAGAGAAAATCGTGAACAGTAATGTAAGTGTCCATTATTTCTTCTGCTATAGCTTCCTGGAACTACCCTTACCATAATGAAGGATAAGGTTAATTAGAGGAATAACATGAATACTCAGTCCGAAGCAGTTAGAAACATATAATTATATGGTTCAATACTCCTTTTAGCCTAAGTGTGTGTACATGTATCTCTAAAATTTACTTAAATTTGTGATCTAAGTAATTTTGGTTTAACCGTTTATATCACAATATATTTAATATGAATAAAGTTAAAATAATATTTTAGCTCTATACAAAACTTAGTATACAAAGAAAAATCTTAAATAGTTACCTATATCCAGTACTTTCCATCGGTGTAGCAAATTCTCCGTCGTAATATAATTTGTCTTTCACTATTTATGTTACTTTCGTAAAAATAAGCTATAAATAATAAAACAAACTATAGTTACACTATAGATATTTTACAATCTATAGATAGGCTACAGATAGTAAAATACATTAGTTTCACTATAATATATTTTATAAAAATAGAATTTATAACTTCCAGATAATGATTGAATTTCAAAAGTTCATATGGGTTTGACTAGCATTAATTTGAGTTACGATTTAACAAACATATCTATACTTTGAGAAACCCAAAACATTATTTTACTGTCGTAAAATAAACTATAGTCTCACTATAGATAGTGAAGCACTATAGAGAGAAAGTTGAAAATAACTTGGCAGACATTAGAACATTCCAAGCTATATAGCTAAATGTTCTAGACAATAAAGTGTGTGATCCTTTTCTGAAAAGAAAAAAAAAATTATTGTTCCATAAAGCATCTACCCTAAACTCATTCGAGCCACAATAGTTTTGTCACCATAAATCGAAAATTTTATTGCGAGTTTTTAAAATGCATATCTGTCAAAAACTACATAGCCATGTTTCTTAGTATTAAAAACTTCAAAGGAATCCAAAAGACTTCTTTTGCTAATGTGCATCTCACATTCAACAACTTTTATCGCCATAAATTGAAAATTATGTTCAAATATTTCAAAAAGCCAAACAGCTGAACGCCAAAGACTTTTCTATTATACTTTCAAATGCTTCAAACAGCTTGAAACCCTTTCTTTTCTTGACGTGCATCATATTCAT
>NC_069003.1:4971615-4972555 GCF_001194135.2 Octopus bimaculoides
AACTCATCCATGAAAATCCACTTTGCAGTGTGGTCCGGGCAAGTTTGTTTATGGAAGACCAGCAGTCACCCATGCATACCGGTCTCCCCTCTCCACGCCACCAGTGTTATCCAAAGGGAAAGGCAAAGGGGCCGATATAGCTTGGCACCTGTGACGTCGCAACTTATTTCTACAGCTGAGTCAACTGGAGCAACGTGAAATAAAGTGTCTTGCTCAAGAACACAACACGCAGTCCGGTCCGGGATTCGAACACACAACCTCACGATCGTAAGCTCGACGCTCTAACCACTGAGCCATGCGCCTTCACTACATATGTTAGGTGAGCATTTATTAGCCTAAGTTTCAGATTGCCAGATTTGTTATCAAATATGTATTGGATGTATTGGAAGTGTGTTAGACTCTTGTTGACACACTTCCTTAGTAGCACTTCTAACTTTTTCTTTAGTATCTCAATGTATCACTCGCTATTTACAGTTCAGCCACATTCTACAAAAGACACGAAGAATGACGTCTTTGTCTTGCAGAAAATAGTCTCCCCGTGCTTTTGTACCAATCGCTGTCTTTCGAACTTCTTAGGAGTTAAAGAATTGATGTGACAGCATTCCACAGACAAAGTCTTGCTGCAAACCACGTAAGCGAAGTATTTAGAGGAGTGTGTCTTTGTATATTTTGACATATCAAAGTCTTGAACGCGTGAATAATGTGGAATATAAAAGAGAATGTTATCTTTTAGAAACAAATATAAAAATATGGAAAAAGCAAGGAGAATACGGAGTTGAAATACGTCCTGAACCTTGATTTGCGGCCGAAATCAGGTTGTCGAGCTTCAACTGCGTCTAAGAGGGTAGGAAAAGCAAACGGTGTTCTGAACATGCTGATAACGATGATGATGATGATGATGTTGATGATGATGCTGATGATGGTGGTGGTGGTGATGATG
>NC_069003.1:4973453-4973747 GCF_001194135.2 Octopus bimaculoides
ATATATATACACAATTATTTTGTACGCTGTGCTATATAAGATTACCATAACCCGTATAAATATGTGTGAGCCTCTGTGTGTTTCAGTTAATCAGTGTGTGTGTATGAAAACAAATGAAATAACATGTGTGTGTGTGTGTGTGTGTGTATGCGTATGTGCATATGTGCATAATGTGTGTTTGTGTGTGAGTGTGTGTGAGCGTGTGCCTGTGAGTTTTTATGCGTGTGTCTCTGTTTATAAGATCGTGCGTACATTCTTGTCTTTGCGCTTGTGTGTTTGCATACGAGCGTGCTC
>NC_069003.1:4974850-4978120 GCF_001194135.2 Octopus bimaculoides
CAATAATAATAATAATAACAATAATAATAATAATAATAATAATGATGATGATGATTAATAATAATAATAATAATAATAATAATAATAATAGTAGTAATAATAATAATAATAATAATAATAATAATAATAATAATAATAATGATGATGATGATGATGATTAATAATAATAATAATAATGATAATAGTAGTAATAATAATAATAATAATAATAATAATAATAATAATAATAATAATAATAATGATGATGATGATGATGATGATTAATAATAATAATAATAATGATGATGATGATAATAATAATAATAATAATAATAATCATGATAATCACGCCGCCGCCACCGTTTCACCAATATCGCTATTGTTAGTACTACTACCACTACCAAGGAGAATATCATACTAACACCACCTCCACCACAACCTAAACAACCGCCACTCCTACTCCCCCCCCACTATCACCACCATTAGTGCTACAACTAATAATGAAACTATTATCAATATCATCACCACTACCCTCATCATCATTACTGCCTCCGCTTACTACTACTACTACTACTACTACTACTGCCAGGACTACTACTACCACCACTACTGCTGCTAAGATTACGACTACTACTACTACTATGATGATGATAATGATAATAATAATAATAATCCGCCACCACTACAACCAGTACCACAATCACCACCACGACCACTATCACCGTCACCACCACCACCACCACTAACACTAGGACTACTACCACCACCATAACCACTACAACCAGCACCAGCACTACCACCACCAGCACTACCATCGTCACCATCACCAGCACAACCACCACTATCACCACGACTACTACCGCAACCACTACAACCAGTACCAACACCACCAACGCCAGCGCTATCACCATCATCATCATCACCACCACCACCACCACAACTACTGTCACCACTACACAACTATACCACCACCACCATACCAATGACATCAGTGATGACGTTGTAATATTGGGGTGTTTTGAAGGCGGCGAGCTGGCAGAGTGGTTAGCACGCCGGGCGAAATGCTTGGCGGTATTTCGTCTGTCTTTACGTCCTGAGTTCAAAATCCGCCGAGGGTCGATTTTGCCTTTTATCCTTTCGGGGACGATAAATTAAGGACCAGTTGCATTACTGGGGCTGATCTAATTGACTGGCCTCTTCCCCAAAAGCATTTCGGGGCTTGTACCTAGAGTAGAAAAGAATATTGTCGCGTAATGATAGTACTTTCAGAAAGACAAAGCGGAAAAATGTCTTCTTACCATTTCGGAAGAAGAAGTCTTATCTTCTCAAAACCTATTTCTTACTGGTTCTTTTTGGACTAACTCTGCATGGAAAGGTTCCCCTGTTCAACGCAGGCGAAACAGAAGCTGGTGTGATTCGAAACCAGAACGTAAAGTTGTGCAATATACACTACATACTACAAAGCATTTTCGTCTGATGCTCTTCCGATAAAATGCATACATTATATATGTATATTCTTTTATTCTTTCATTCTTTTACTTGTTTTAGTTATTTGACTGCAGCCATGCTGGAGCACCGCCATGTTGGAGCACCGCTATGCTGGAGCATCGCCCATAGTCGAACAAATCGACCCCAGGACTTGTTTTTTGTAAGCCTAGTACTTATTCTATCGGTCACTTAGGCCGCACTGCTATGTTACGCAGACGTAAACACACCAACATCGGTCGTCAAGCGATGGTGGGGGGACAAACACACACTCACACACACACACACACACATATATATAAACGTACGATGGGTTTCTTTCAATTTCTATCTACCAAATCTACTCACAAAGCTTTGGTCGGCCCGAGGCTATGTTAGAAGACACATGCCCAAGATGTCAGTCACGAAGTGAGACTGAATCAGAGACCATGTGGTTGGTAAACAACCTACTTACCACACTCTTGCGCATATGTATGTATGACATTGTTGAGTTTTATTTCAAGATTTCTTGCCAATAAAGATATTTTTATGTGTAGGTATACGTACACATTTGCATATTTTGTTTTGTGTATGTTTTCCCATGCATGTACAAGACGGGGCGGGGCGGAGAGGTCGGACGTTTTTGAAAAATTCACGAAATCATTAAATTTAGCTGCAAACAAATTTTGTTGACATCAGTGCATATGTGTGTGTGTGTGTGTGTATTGATAATAATAATAGGACAGCAAAAGAATGAATGAGACCTCGATATTATGTAAACAGAGGAATTTATCTATATATATATATATATATATATATATATATATATATATATATATATATATATATATATATATATATATATATGGAATAATTACTGTGACGCATTGTGTTGAATATTGTATAAAAGATGTTGGGTAAGGTCAAGACGCCTGTTGTTATTTTTTGTTGTTTGTATTCGTAGTTCTGTACCATATTCTCCGTTTTTTTTTGTTTGTTTGTTTTTTCTCTTTGTTGCAGTACACATTCGCTAGCTTTCTTACAAAGCGATCTAATGCTCTTAGCTTAGACTTTTGGGGGGCAACCAGATCGAACCATCTCAAGTGTAACTGCCCGAAATAGTCGTGACTTCGGGACTTGACTGATGAAAGAAAGCCAAGAAGGACCCGTCTTTTTTTCTTTTCTCTGTCTTTCTTGCCAGTTTCTTGCCTGTTTTTGCCTGTTTCTTTTGTATCGTCTACCTGTCCAAACGTTTTAATGCCCTCTATCACGTTTTTGTTCCATTTATATATACATACATACATACATACATACATATATATATGCATGCATTTATATACATGTATATCATATGAATAAATATTCCTTATATAAATGGCAGTAGTTAGAGAGAGTTGCAAAGGCCGAGAGCTTCGTTAATAAACGCTTCTTAACAAACGAAGGTGCCACGCAGTAGGACTGATCCCGGAACCATAATGGGTGGGAAGCAAGCTCCTTATAATGCAGCTACGCCTGGGCATATGTATATTATGAACAATAACTCAAATACACACATGTGCATGTGTATATATATATATATATACATAGCTAGCTAGAGGCGATGGCTTCTTGGAGCTAATTCACGGCAGCTTTCGTCCTAATTTTGGGACTGCCATGTTGGCTTGGCGATAACTATTAATTTCCAGTACCGCTGCCGTAGTCTCCTTTAGAGAGACTTAGAAATATTAATAACTCTATTTCTGAAAACCAGTGGATAGATTCCACTGAAATTAGATAAATAACCTTCGAGCAGATAGTCAGCAGCGCCGCCTGGCTAAGGCTTGGCTG
>NC_069003.1:4978893-4981571 GCF_001194135.2 Octopus bimaculoides
TATATATACATATATATATATATATAGAGAGAGAGAGAGAGAGAAATAGAGAGTGAGAGGGAGTGAGAGAGAAGAGAGAGAAGAGAGAGAGGAGAAAAACAGAAGCAGAGACAGAGACAGACAGACAGACAAACAGAGACACTGACAAAGAGAGAAAACGTCCACACACAAAACTGACAGGTATTCATTCATATATGCGCGTGTATATATGTATGTATGTATGTACGTATGTATGTATACATGTGGATGTATGTATGTGTACGTTTGCATGTATGTATGTATGTATGTATGTATGTATGTATGTATGTACGTACGTATGTATGTGTGTGTGTACGTTTGCATGTATGTATGTATGTATGTATGTATGTACGTATGTATGTATGTGTGTGCTCTTATGTACGTACGTATGCATGTATGTATATATGTATGTATGTGTGTATGTGTATGTGTGTATGTATGTGTATGTACGTATGTATATATGTATGTGTATGTATATATGTGTGTGTATGTATGTGTATGTATTTATGTACGTCTGTGAGTGTATGTATGTGCTTCTGTATGTGTACGTACGTACGTATGTATGTATGTATGTATATATATATATGTATGTGTGTATGCACGGCTGTATTTGTGTTTGTATGTTTGTGTACGGACGTACGTACGTATCTATGTATAACCAGAAGGTGACAAAAATCAGCAATAATTTCGAAACGCCACAGCAATGACGTAAACCGTTTCATTTAATATTGACTCATTTTTGTCGTCTTTACGTTCTTTTTACCATTATTATTATTGTTGTTGTTGTTGTTTTTGTTATTTCTGTAGTTCTTGCTGCTACTGCAGCTACCCACTGCAACTGCTGTTGCTGCTGCTGTTACCGTTGATGCTGCTGCTGCTACTGCTGCTGCTTCTCCTGCTGCTATCATTGTCATGAACCACGTTCCACTCCAGTTATTTTGCGGAACGTCGTTTATGTCACGATTAGCAGCCTCCCCAATCGGATCACATAACCTCACTGGCACACACACACAAACACACACACACTCGCTCTCTCTCTCTCTCTCTCTCTCTCTCACTCTCTCTGTCTCTCCCTTTCTTACGTTGATCGTGTCTACGTGTGTGCGCGCGTATATGTGTGTTCACCCGGATGTCTTGAACACACATATATAAATAAATAAAAGTGAATAGATATTCATGGATTGTTCGAACGTGTAGGCCACGGCTTTGGTCCTGAATCTCTGAAATTGTTCTCCGGTCTGATGTTTACATGGAAAGGTTCATGGGTTAAATAATATATTCCGAAATGTTCTTTTCTATTCTAGGCACAAGGCCCGAAATTTTGGGGGAGGGGGCCAGTCGATCTCATCAACCACAGTACTTGACTGGGACTTAATTTATCGACCCTGAATGGATGATAGGCAAATTCGACGTCGGCGGAATTTGAACTCAGAACGTAGCGGCAGATGAAATAACGCTAAGCATTTTGCCCGGCGTGCTAACGTTTCTGCCAGCTCGCTGCCTTAAAACAATAAAAATATTGTATGACCTCCACCACAGAAATACATATTGGAAGGATAATTAATAGTGGCACTGAGATGGCTGTGTGGTTAAGAAGATGGCTTTGCAACCACGTAGTTTCAGGTTCAGTCCGACTTTGCGAAACTTCGAGCAAATATCTTCTACTATATTTCCGTAATGACTAATGACTCATATGAGTGGACTTGGTTAACGGAAACTATGCGAAAGCCTGCAAAATGCTCGCACGCGCGCGAGTGTGTGTGTGTGTGTGGCGTTCTTATTTCTCGCTCCCATCTGATTGACAACGGTGTCAGTTTTTTGCCAGCTGAGTGAACTAGAGCAACGTGAAATAAAGTGTCTTGCTCAAGAACACAACACGCAGCCCGATCCGGGAATCGAACTCACTACCTCGGGATTGTGAGCCCGAAGCTCTAACCACTGAGCTATGCGCCTTCAATCACACACACTCACATACACACTCACACACACACATACAGGCACAAGTACGATGTGGGAGAAAGAGTAAACCGAGAAACAGAGTGCGATCGTATGGTCGTAACAGACGCGATTTAATAACGATAAAGGCTTTACGTTCTTTAAGAATAGATAAGTAAACTGCATAGCGTAGTTCTGAATAGAATGTGTCATAAAAGAGAGGAGGGATGGTCACAGAATTGAATGGCGGTCGGTTGACGTAAGTACAACTCAACGAAAGACCTTCCAATAGCAATATCCGGAACGACAGATCTCAGCGCAACAGCCTATCCTTGATGCAATTCAGAGTGAATCATCGAGGGCTGAGTGATCAGGTCTAACATGGAGATATACAACAACGAAAACAACAACAAATGATAATAATGGTTTCGAATTTTGCCACAAGGCCAGCAATTTTAGGGGAGGGGATGAGTTGATTGCATCGGCCCCAGTGTTCAAATGGTTTTTATTATATCGACCCCGAAAAGGGTGAAATGCAAAGCCCACTTCTGAAGCATTTGGACTCAGAATGTAGCGACAGACGAAGTGCCATTAAGCATTTGGTCCGGCGTGATAACGATTCTGCCAGCTCACCACCTGAATAATAATAATAATAATAATAATAATAATAATAATAATAATAATAATAATAATAATAATAATAATAATAATAATAATAATAATAA
>NC_069003.1:4981737-4983930 GCF_001194135.2 Octopus bimaculoides
TAATAATAATAATAATAATAATAATAATAATAATAATAATAATAATAATAATAATAATAATAATAATAATAATAATAATAACACCTACATGAACTTCTAACTTGTTGTCTCTTGAGGTCTCTGGGTGAGACTTGGATCCAACTTGTACAAATGCAAAACAAAAGTCAAACAAAATAATAATAATCCTTTCTACTATAGGCACAGTGCCTGAAATTTTTGTTGGGGGAGGATTCAGTCGATTACATCGAACCCCAGTATTCAACTGGTACTTAATTTATCGACCCCCGAAAAAATAACAGCAAAGTCAACTTCGGTGGAATTTGAACTCAGAACGGGACGACGGGCGAAATACCTCGAAGGATTTTGTCCATCGCGCTAACGATTCTGACAGATCGTCGCCTTAAAGTTAATTATTAATATTACTATTATCATTTCATATTTTGGTAACATTTAAACTCAGAATGTAAGGAACCGGAAGAAATGCCGCTGAGCATTTTATCCGACGCGTTAACGATTTTACCAGCTTGCCACCTTCTGCTATCAGTGCTAATTAAGATATTCGTTTCAAATTTTGGCAGAAATCCAAATATTTTGATTGAGAGAAAGGGGATTAGTCGGTTACATGACCCCTCCCCTCGTACCCAGGTTCGATCAAAAAAGGTACCAGTGCTCAGCTGGTACTTATTTCATCGATCCCGTAGAGATGAAAGATGAAGTTGACTGCGTTGGAATTTAAACTCGGGACGCAAAATGTCGAAACAACTACCGATAAACATTTTTGCCTACCTGCGATTGTAATAAACCGACCGTCTTAACGCACCAGTACCACCAACACCATCCTTAACATATTGGTCTGTCCTACTTACCATCCACCACCATCACCGTAACTCTCGACCGTTTCCTTTTGATCTCCGTTGTGTCTATTCGTGATTGTGTAGTGGTTCATTTGAAATTTTGATAATAATATTCAGAGCTTTGATTCGCTTAAGCTGATAACTTTTCGTTTGCAGTCTTCGTTCCGTCCGCTTTCCCCCAGGAACATCGAGCGAATAGATAATCTTTAATTCATTTTAAATAGAGCTAGGCAGACATTAATGTTCATGTGGTTACGATTAAGAGGATAATCTATCCTTACGTAGTTTCAAAATGCTGGCTGGTGATGAAAGGAAACGTAAATAAGATCAAGGCTTTCTACAATGGGTGCCGGACGATAACCTGCTTCTTCTTCTGGTACAACGCTATGCCAAATGAAGAGCTGTGCCGTCAAACTGGTTGCAGTGGTGTGGTCCTTGCAGTAAAACCCTACGATCACAGATAGCTGGTCACGCTGTCGCTGCAGGATACCAACAGTATTATTAAGATGGCGGCCGTTTCGGAATGCGAAAACGTAACCCGATAATTAGAACAAGACATAAAGCAGTTGTGATTGTGAAGATGTAGTGAAATGCATCTTGCATTGAACAAGATGCATTGAACAAGGTATGAAAGGCATCGAATTTTGGAAATCTTATTTTCCAACTGGGAAGAAAATTCTTTTAGATTTGAGTTTTGGAAAGTAAAACAAAAATAATAATAGAAAGAAAGAAAGAAAGAAAGAAAGAAATAAAGAAAGTAAAAAAGAAAGAAAGAAAGAATGAAAGAAAAAGAGAATGAAACAGAGAAAATGCAGCGTTTGTTTCGGCTCTTTACATTCTGAAATCAAATCTCTACGTAGTCAACGTCCTCCGGAGACAATCAAATAAAGTACGACCAAATACTAGAGTTGATGGCATTGACTAAGCACTCACTTCAAAAATTGGTGGCCTTGCGCCAAAGTCAATAGACAATATTATCAATGATTATAATAACCGTTTCTTATGTATTTGGGTACTTTCTTAAAAAGAAATGAACCAAAAGGCAACGACGGGATTCGAACCGAAATACATAAGCAAATGGACGTAGTTCCTGGTAGGAAACGCTTTGTCCACACCTCCACTAAGGAAACGCTTTGTCCACAAAGGTGGTTCTAAGCTTTTTCACTACACTTCTGTCTTTATAATTACTCCTACAGCCAATGCAGCTGCTGCTACTACTACTACTACTACTACTACTACTACTACTACTACTACTACTACTGCTGCTGCTGCTGCTGCTGCTGCTGCTGCTGCTGCTGCTGCTGCTGCTGCTGCTGCTGCTGCTGCTGCTGCTGCTGCT
>NC_069003.1:4984976-4985481 GCF_001194135.2 Octopus bimaculoides
AGTTATGTTCTTGCAGTTTTATTTTATGGGTTTTGTTTCTCTCCCTCTCTGACACTACCTCGGCTTTTTATCTGCTTTTATAACTATATGTGTGTGTGTGTCTCTCTCTCACTCTCTATATATATATAGATATATACACAGAGAGAGAGAGAGAGAGAGAGAGAGAGAGAGAGAGAGAGAAAGTGAAAGAGAGATAGAGACAGAGGCAGGTACGTAAATTGATAGAGATTTATATACACATATATACATATATAAATATAGATAGATAGATAGATAGATAGATAGATAGATAGGTATACATATATTTACACACACACACAGACACACACACACACACATATGTATATTTCTGAGATGAGTCAGGATCACTTTTTTGTTTTGTTTTGTTTTGTTTTTGTATTTCACTTCATCCACCCAACATTCTATGCTTCCCTTTTAATTTTTGGTCTTTCTGCTTCTTTCTCTCTCTCTCTCTCTCTCTCTCTCTCTCTCTCTCTCTCTCTCT
>NC_069003.1:4985556-4988156 GCF_001194135.2 Octopus bimaculoides
ACCTGAATAATAGTAATAATAATAATAATAATAATAATAATAATAATAATAATAATAATAATAATAATGATGATGATGATGATGATGATGATGATGATGATGATGATGATAGCAATAATAATAATGATGATGATGATAATAATAGTAATAATAATAATAATGACGATGGTAATAATAATAATAACAACAACAATAACAACGATGATAATGATGATGATGATGATGATGATAACAACATTGATGATGACGATGATGACGTTGATGAGGGGGAAGGAGGAAGAAAGCCATCAATTTTGAGGGAAGGGGCATCGTTTGCACCCACGCCCTCCAGTAGTTGACGGTCTCATTTGAACACTCAAAAGGATACGAAGAGCACAAGGCGCTTTCTCCGATGCTCTAACGATTCTGCCGATCCGAAAGCCTTAAATGATGATGATGATGATGAGGATGATGATGATGAGGATGATGATGATGATGATGAGGATGATGATGATGATGATGAGGATGATGATGATGATGATGATGATGGGGGTGTTGGTTTCAAATTTCGGCACAAACCTAGCAAATTTTGGGTGAGGGTTTGAGTCGATTCCATCGATCTCCAGTATTCAACTGGTACGTATTCCTTGGCTGAATTTGGACTCAGAACGGGAAGATGGACGAAATGGCGAAAAGTATTTTTATACTCATAAAGCGTGGTCAGCGCTTGTTCTAGCAATTTCTGTTGTCCAAAGAAGTCTTCCTAAATTAAGTCAGCAAGAACATCGTGAGATGTTCTGACACGAGTTCGTCCGTCGTTGTCAACGATGTCCAAGGCTGGACGCACCATGCAGAGAGAGAGAGAGAGGAAGTCGTCAATATAATTTAAGTCCAATGCATGCTCGGAAGGCTCTGTCACTGGTCAGGCATTGGTGGTCTGCTGGGACTGAAAGGAAGGAGTTGACTCTGGACTTGCACAGTTTGCATTCACCTGAGTTCATATTCTGCCAAGGTCGACTTTTCCTTTCATCCTATAGGGGTCGATAAAATAAGTACCAGTTGAGTACTGGCGGTCAACCCCAAATTTCAGGCTTTGTGCCTAAAAGGATAATTTAGCCCAAGGTCAGATCTGAACCAGTTGGCTTTTAATCGAAAACATTCCAGCCTCACCACACACTCTTAATTTTCCATTTACAAAAAAGATGACACTGTGAATAAATCTTCCATTTCCGTTTTCTACAAATTGACTAAACATGATACGAGGGAGATTTGCCTGCTATTTCTTGAACACCGGGCGACGATCTGATGTTCTCCTCTTGTTGTATTTACTGTTACTGTTGTCACTGCTTATATATTTGTCAATGTCAATAAATATTGTTACTGCTGCAGACAAAAAGAAAGAAACAAAAACAGGCAAGAGCGAATTTATATTTATACTCCACCCGCTACATGGGCCGGCCATTGTTTGAAAGTAAGGATGGTGAATGAATAGTCAATAACAATTCACTAAAGAATAGAACGACACAGTCAGTATGGAAATCCACAGAGTATATACCAGGTGCGTTCTAGCCACGACTGTCCTGTTATCCAATTAGATGCAATATCGCATAAAGAGTACAATTATTTAATATATACAACACCCTTTCTCGCTAAACTGTAGTTTGAGGGAGATTTAGCTGTTATTTTCAGCATATTGAACGACTACGTATATATATTCACTCCTTGGCTCATTCATTGATTTCTCCGCCCGTCTTTGCTTCAGTAAAGACTTCGCTTGGTAATCGATTCTGCTCTGTATCGATCTTCACTTTAAGAAAATGTGTTGTCTGCTTTGTGTCGTCTTTATCACGAACACACTGAAACTGTAACACACATTGTACTGTAACATATTAGAAACCACTGAATAATCGGCTCAGTTACTAACTTTAATACGTTAAACGGAGACATGAAACGTTGGCAGACTCATTAGAGCAACGGACAACAAAATGTTCCTCCCGCCCCCTGGTTCATTTGATTCTGAGTTCAAATCCCGCCAATGTCAGCTTTTCATTTTATTCTTCGAAGGTGAGGAAAAGGTAAGGATGAAAGCTGAACAAAACAAATCAGGAGAAACTCCAAAAAGCATCGCCGATCTTATCAAACAGCAAAATAATCAAAGATTGATTACTTCTCAACGACATGATTATTTCTAATTAATATAACTGATGCAACAATGTCACACATATCCTATAATTAAAGGAATTTACGTTATTTCCGTCATCGTTCTCAAAAGATATCGAGATATCGGATGTTACTCGCCAAACCTAAAGACATCAATTTTAAACGATCGATGTCTTTAAACTATCGAAGTATCGAAAGGAAGACGAAATAGAGTCTAAGGCTTAAAATCTTTATATTCTTCTGTCTCTCGGTTCTGTATTTTTATTAATATTCAACCCAGGGACCGGGTTATTTCAATCAGAGCCAAGGGTTTATATAAATGAAAATGTTTGAAACTGAATCGTGGACATTGTTTCTTCGTGTTATTTTGTTTTATGCACACACACACATATGTGTGTGTATGTCTGTACATGTGTGTGTATGTACGAACGCATGTATGCGTATATGTGCATATATATATA
>NC_069003.1:4988290-4992006 GCF_001194135.2 Octopus bimaculoides
GAGCTGACCAATAGAGGCTTAACCTTAAGGAGCTATATTCATTTTATCTCGAAACTCTTACTCTTTTGCGTAAATGTATGCATCTATGTATGTATCTAAACACCGTTTATTTATCTCCCAGGAACAAAAAGAGAGCGATGGAATAAGTATCAGATCTAAAAATATAAATACTTGAGTCGATTTGTTAGACAAAACCCTTCAATACGGTGCCCCAGCATGGCCGGAGTCCAATGACTGAAACAAGTAAAAGATAAAAAAATATCAACCAACGAAAGACTGGAGATAAAAAAAAAAAAAAAACTTAAATATTAAAATGGCAACAGCCACAGAAATGAGCGTAAACCTGGCTGTCGAATAACTAGTGAAAACAGATACAAACATCAATATCACCAGGCTAAAAGAAATTGTTGTTACAAAGGAAAGCCGCCACTCCGTTGGATCTACTTAAACACAGAATATCAAAACCAAGGAGAACAACATGGAAAAACAAACACAGCAAAAAGTATATGAAATAAAAGACTGGATTTTTCGATCGTTACTGAAATCAATAACAAGAGGATATAAATGAAAGAAAAGAAGGCAAAAATTATAAAAAAGAAGATGCGACTAAAACTAGAGACTCTCGCTAAATTGTAAATAATTCATCGTTATGAAATGCGGTAACGATTCTTTGAAGAAAGAAATAAGTAGGGCTTCAATGCAAAATTATGTGATCAAGGATCTGTGGAAATAAAATCGAAATAAATGCATTTCTAACTGCGGGAGAAGTAGAAAACTTTGAAGAAAGACAGAGAATGAATCATCACAAGCGAGGTTGTTTGTACCAAAAGACGCAACCTCTTAAAGCAGTTGTTCTCAACCTTTTTAATAACCGAGCCGGATTGCAAACAGGTCTGTTTTTAGGGAGCCGCACCAAAAAAAAAAAGGTAAAACAAGAGTTAATTAAAGACAAATTTAATATATTTATAGAGGGAATACCATCGATGGCCGCCGGAAAGATGCTTGACGGCCGTGTGAGTCTTTCGTAGCCGTGGTTCAGAACCACAGCCTGAAATCATGGGAGGCCAAATCAACGCAAAAAACAAACTGTATTGAACAAGGAATAACTGGAAGGTGTTACGAAGGGAATATGTTTCAAAGCTCTGATTAAAATATTTGATAGATTCATAGAAAGTACGTACAAAATATTATATTTTACGACTTGTGAAAAAGAGAGTCAAAAACATTATCTGATTGGATTAACGAGATATCAACAGGCCCAACCTTTTAGCATTCAAACTATTCTGTCAAACATAATACTTTCTTATTCAAATTGATTTGATTTAATCATGCATTATCTCGTAGCTTTGAGATTTCAACGATGTGATTGTATATTTTTAGAATGATATTTTAGGGTAGGTGTGAGAAGCAGGATCTGGCCAATTTAAACATAAGACAATTAGAATATTTTTGTTCAGATATGGCTGGTTTAAATGCTAAAGGTTTAACTGTTTAGCATTCAGATTATTTTGTCGAATGTAATGCTTATTTATTCGCATTGTTTTGAATTAACTTGGATTATCTCATAGCTTTGACAATTTCAACGATGTAATTGTGTGTTTTTAGAATAACATTGCAGGGTAAGTGTGAGAGGCTGAATCTGTCCAGTTTGGACATAAAACATGGAGAATATTTAAGTCTGATATAGCCGACCGTTTGAACACAAAACGTAGAATATTTGTAAAAGCTAAATGGTTAATCTCCAAAACCGAGAATCCTTGTGTGCCTGTCTGTAATATACACACTCTTAACTGCAATAAAACCACAGAGGATAAATGATTATCGAAAAAAACAACTGAATTCTCGAAGTCCAGAAGAAACGTCTCAAAGGCTCGTGTTGACCTTAAAGGTCAATTACTAATAAAAAAAGGGAAAATTGAAAACTGCAGGAAGAAAAAGAATGATCTGAGCCTGATATGGAATGGTTTCCAGGATTATTTTACCATCCCTGTGTTCTGGAAATATGAGCCATAAGTAAGGAGTACATTAAATAGGGGATCGATGAATGACAAAACTATTCTGTAGGTCTAAACAAAAGGGAAAATACAAATCCTATCTCTATTCAGAAACCAAAGTCTCAAGGGGGACTCACTCACTCACACACACACACACACACACACACACACACACACACACACACACACTCGCTGTCTCTCTCTCACTCTCCCTCCCTCCCTGTCTTTCTCTTACACATATTTTACTCTCCCACTCTCCTTCTCTCTCTCTCCTCTCTCCTTCTCTTTGCCCAGTCTCTCTCTCACTTTCTCTCTATCTCTCTTCCTTTCTCCTCCTTCCTCTCCACTCCCCTCCCTCTCTCTTCCTCTATCTCTTCTTCTCTCTCCCTCCGTCTCTCTTACGCTCTCCTTCGCTCTATCTCTCTCCTCTTTCTCTCTCCCTCTCATTTCCCTCTCTCTTTCTCTCTCCCCATTCACCCCTCTCTTCTCCTTCTCTCTTCTCCCTTCTCTCTCTTTCCTTCTCTCTCTTTCCTTCTCTCCTTCTCTCTCTTTCCTTCTCTCCTTCTTTCTCCCCATCTCCCCATTCACCCTTCTCTCTTCTCCCTCCCTCTCTCTTCTCCCTCCCTCTCTCTTCTCCCTCTCTTTCTCTTCTCCCTCCCTCTCTCTTCTCCCTCCCTCTCTCTTCTCCCTCCCTTTCTCTTCTCCCTCCCTCTCTCTTCTCCCTCATCCTCTCTCCCTCTTTACAGTCCTTTCCTGTCCAGCGTTAACCCCTTTCAACCCACTTAGCCAAACTAAACCGGACTCGAATATAATACGATGTGAGGACAAGATGGATGACCTCAAGATGTTTCACTGCAGATAATAGACATAGACAGAGGATAGATTGCCACAGACGCTGAACATGGATTTGCTCGAAGAATTGATATGAGAGATCTGGGTTAGAACAAACTGCGGCAAAGAAGAGAGAAAATTTAATAAACACTACTAAAATGATATTAGATAAAGAAAGAGAGATAAAGGGAATTAGACCAAACACAGATTTACGAATACTCGGGAATCAATAAACGAGATACAGCACAAAATATACGAATGAAGGGGAAAAAAACGGGTTAGGAAGTAAAATTATAGATGTATTAGATCAATATACGAAGCCGAACTCAATGTTAAAAATAAGATAATACGTATCAATACTCTAACTACTCACATAATAAGTAATGGTTATAATATTCTCAACTGAAAGCTAAGTGAATTAGCTGGACTAGACAGACAAATTTATATATAAAGAAAGAAAGAAAAAACGGCAAGTGAAATACTGTCTGCGTTTAGAATACATTATAAAGGAAAGAATATATTTACCACGAATATTGGGAATTGGAGTTTTCTGCAGCCAAATAAATACTTGAAAATACTTATTGTGGGACTACGAAGCTATTATAAAATAGATCAGAGGTTCTCGACCATTTTTTTTTTTTTGGCCTGTGGATTCCCTTTAATAACTAATTTATTCAGGTGGACCCTCAGAGCCATTCGATGTTTTTTTTATCCTATTATTACAGATGCAGATGTGATTGTGTGGTAAGAAGCTTGCTTTCCAGCCACATGGTTCCGAGTTCGGTCCCACTACGTAGCGCCTTGAGCAATTGTCTTTCATTATAGCTACAGTGGATTTAGTGTACGGAAGCTGAAAGAAGCCCGTTTTGCTTGTAGATATGTATATATATA
>NC_069003.1:4992709-4995014 GCF_001194135.2 Octopus bimaculoides
ACATATATATATATATATATATATATATATCATGATGTGATGGGTGAGGGTTAGATGGTGTGTGTTCTCGATATGTAGACATATTGTATTTAATTTTATTGATGTCATCCGTGATAAATTATTCGTGTCTCGAGAATTTGAGGTGTGTTTTAGCATCTATTTTTAGATTTAAATGGAGTAAAACTGATTATTCGATAAATTTTCAAAGATTTTTCAACATTTCCTTTATCTTTTATATATTCCTTCTCTCTTTGTCTTTCCCTACAACTCTCTTTTATTATTATTTATCAATATTCATCTATTGATCTGTCTGTCAGTCTGCCTGTCTCTCTGTCTCTCTCTCTCTTCCTCTCCCTCTCACTATCTCTCCTATGCGAGTGGGACGGCGCGTGACGTTGCTTATGGTTTGGCACTCACAAACGTAGTTTCGATTCCTGAAGTGGGCGATGTGTTGTCTTTTTGAGCAAAGCACTTCATTTTCCGTTGCACCAGTCCACTAAGCTGTAAATGGTTAACCTACGACGAATTAGCTACAACAACTCTAGGAAGCGCTTTGGAATCATGTGTATACAGCAACATCCGCTAGTCTGGTCGATAAAGTAATATATATATATATATATATATATATATATATATATATACATATATATATATATGTATATATATATTATGATTTAGTAGTTAGGGTATTCGTCTGGATTCCTGACAGCGCGTTGTCTTCTTGAACAAAAACATGTGTGTAGGAAAACGACCTTCACCTTTCTCTCACCAGCAAGATTTCTACCTCGTTTTCTGTATGAATTTTTCAGGCTTTTAGAGTTGTCTTTTCATATTCTGCTTCTTCGAATGAATGGTTCTATTTTCTATCGAGAAGTAAAGCTGTGTTAATTCATAATTCACCTACGGTTGGACTGAAAACTCTTTTAAATTAAGATTTCACCAGCGCACATATACATTCAGAAACACTGAGAATTGAAAATGCTTTCACAGAAAGTTATCAAAGCATATTTACTTCAAGAAACAACAGCATTAAAAAAAATTAAATGTCATTTAAGAGATGTCATTACACACCAATACTTATTCACCGTAATGATATCCGTGTTTTTATATTTGTGAAACGATGTATATGTTACTATATACTCGTTCTGAGCTTATATATTTCTATCGGCATATGTTGTAATAATACTTTAAACTGCTTAAACATTGAACGTTGTGTTATCTTGTAGAATGCCGTTATATGTTTCAAACAAATCAAAATGCTTTCCTTTGTTAACGAGGACCTCATTAACTCGTGTTAATAGGTATCTTAAATGGTATCCTTTGTTAACGAGTATCTCGTATTCAACGAGCTTTATTTCTATTTCGTAAATATATATATGCTCAATTATAACTTCAGAATCAGTAAGGTGTAAGTTGCGATTTCTGAAGACTTATCTTTAAATATATTTTATGGTATTGATCTATTTTCTAGTATTGCCTTCATTATGTTCTACATTGAAGTGTATTTCCTTCATATTATTCAAACATACACAGATAATCATACATACACACACACACATATATATATATATGTATGTATCTATGTATGTGTGTGATATAAATATGTGTACATGCGTTTGTACATACTCACACACACCTATATAGCTAGATATGTAAATAGTCTGTTTGATATACAAATACATATACAAATATGTGTGTATGTATAAATATATATGTATATACGTATATATATATATATATATATATATATATATATATATATATATATATATATATATATATATATATACATATATATATATATATACATGTGTGTGTGTGTGTGTGTGTGTGTGTGTGTGTGTGTATGTATATATGTATGTATGTATGTATCTATGAATCTATGTATGTATATGATATAAACATGTGTACATGCGTTTCTTCGCACACACACATATACACATATATATATAGCTAGATATGTAAATAGTCTGTCTGATATACAAATACAGATACTAATATTTGTGTGTATATATATATATATATATATATATATATACATACACACACATGCACATATATAATATATATACATACATATATATGTGTGTATGCATATATGTGTGTGTGTTTGTGGGGGTGTGTGTGTGTGTTGATAGAAGCTTAAGTAATGTGAAGTTATGTGAAGTTATTTCGCTTTTCGACACACACTCTTTTGAATAAACCAACAAAGTACGTAACAACCACCTTCATTCACACATACACACACACACACACACACACACACACACACACACACACACACACACACACACACACACACACA
>NC_069003.1:4995520-5002953 GCF_001194135.2 Octopus bimaculoides
CACCACCACTACTGCCAACACTAATACTGTGACCATTCTCATATCATCTCTGTGCTGATCCTACCATCACTACCATCATCACCACCATGTTAATCGCACTACCACTATTGTCATCATCACCACCATCATCACCACCTCCACAAATTCTACTACCACAACCACCACCACCAGCACCACCGCTATGTTAATCACACTAACAGCATTACTACCACTACTACCACTACCACAACAACTACCATCACCACCGCCATCACTACTACTACTACCGTCACCACCACCACCACCACCACTACCACCACTATCACCACTACCACTACTACCACCAGCACTACCACAAGTATTCTCGCCTTTCCTCACGCCACTACCACTCTGAACGCACCACCACCACCACCATCGTCTCTACAACCAATCTTTGCGCCATCACCATGCTAACCACACCAGAGATTTTCACATCATTTGGTCAATCCCAGAGAAACATGTAGTTAGTCAAATTCTAGTAACTCCAGACAGCTGGAGCTGCTAATTAGCATACCATGGGTGATGCTTAGCCCTTTATTTCATATTAGATGCCTGTCAAAGGGGAACCCCGCCCTCACAGTTTCAAGGTATGATAGAAACTTCCCCCATGCCCGTCGGTTATGACGACGGGAGTTCCAGTTGATCCGGTCAACGGAACAGCTTGTTCGTGAAACAAACGTCCAAGTGGCTGAGCACTCCGCAGACACGAGTATCTTTAATAGGGGTGTTACACACGTTATAACTAGGCTGGCTTCTTGAATTACTGGTACAAGTCATTTCTGCCAGCTGAATGGACTGGAGTCACGTGAGTAAAAGTATGTTCAAGGTTACAACGCGCCACCAGGTATCGAACACCTGACCATACGATTGTACTCTGCCAGTTATGACGACGAGTGTTTGTTCTAGTTGATCCGATCAACGATACAGCCTGCTTGTGATATTAACGTGTAAGCGGCTGAGTATTCCATTCCAAACCCGGAACCATGTGGTTGGTAAGCAAGCTACTTACCACACAGCTACTCCTGCGCCTATAAGTAACATTGTTTTTTAAAAATCTTATTCATCCATCTGCTCGCTTTCAACCTATGCTAACAGAGTGTGGATGTGGTTTTGAGAACCATTTGGCGTCTATTTCTAGCACGTTGGTGGGGTTTATTTGCACCCTGTAATATAATTATATATAATTGCATATTAGTATATAATTATATTTATATAATTGTATATATATACACATACATACATACATACACACACATACATATGTATGTGCGTGTATGCGTGTGTGAGTCTGTGTGTGTGTGTGTGTGTGTGTGTGTGTGTGTGTGTGTGTGTGTGTGTGTGTGTGTGTGTGTGTGTGTGTGTGTGTGTGTGTGAAGCCTAACTTTTTGGTGTGCGTTACTTCTTCCATGTAGTAAACTGTTAATATTGAGAAGATGAGGAGGAACTGCGCTCTCGTAATAAGCAAGATGGCTACAGTGGTGCATTTATGTATCGAATATGAACCGCGGTTTCGATCATGGAATGTGTCAGATGAGACACAGATCACAGACACATATAACCACTCGCAGACAGTCACAGACAAATGCTCACAGGGACATATAGACTTTGGTACAGTCAAAGACTCACAAATACACACAGATACACACACAAACACACACACACACACACACACACGCGCGCGCAAAGACAAGTCCTTTCTGTTTCACTTACACAATCTCTCAAACACAACACTCGGGGACAGAAGGACACAATGACATACACACACAGATACACTAGGTGGCATACTCGCTTATCCACGCACACATACACACATATATATACAGGCACACGCATACACACACACACGCACATGCACCATACACGCGCATGCACATAGAGTTTTACACACACCGGCTACGCTCAAACGCCCACACATACACGCTTGCGCGTACAGTGTCATACCCACGTACACGGAGTAATATACGTACACACACACGCACATACGCACAGGCACACACACGCACACACACACACACACAGAGTAACATACACGCACAGATACACAACGTAGCATACTCACTTATCCACGCACGCACTCACGCACATTTATACACACACACACACACACACACACACCCGTTGTTTCTGTCTCTCATACACACACACAATCTCTCAGACATACACTCACACTCAGAGACACACAGACAGACACAATCATACACACACACACATACACACACACACACACACACACACACACACACTGACACAACCAAACAGAAGCGATTGTGAGATACAATAAAAATCACCTCTTTCTACCCCACGTCCGCCCCTACCTCCACCAGATTATTATTATCATTAATTTTACTATTATTATAGTAGTTGTTGTTGCCGTTGTTGTTTTCCATCGTCATCATCATCTTCATCATCATCATCATCATCATAATCTTCTTCATCATCATCTTCATCGACATTATAATTACCATCATAAACATCATTATTATTGTTATTGTTATCAACCTCATCATCGTCATCATCATCATCGTCATCATTATCTTCATCATCATCAACATCATCATCATCATCATCATCATCATCATCATCATCCCTATTATTATTATTATTATTATTATTATTATTATTATTATTATTATTTGAATTACTGTTACTATCATCATCATCATCATCACATCATCACCATCATCATCATCATCGTTATCATCATCATCATCATCATCATCATCATCATCATCATCATATTCATCAACGTTATCATCATTATCATCATTATTTTTATCATCATCATCATCACCATCATCATCATCATCATCATCATCATTACCAACATCACCATGACCATCATCACCATAATTATCATTGTTATTATTTTGTTGTTGCTGTTGTTGTTGTTGTTTGTGTGTAAATCAATATGGAGGCGACCAGAAGAATGGAAAAATTCTCTGGAAGTGTGGAGAGGTAAAATTTGATGAGATTTTAACGGGATTTTTGCCAGGAGTGAGCTAGGGGTTTTCCTGTTAGGGAACAACACACATAAATAGCGGGGTGGGGTGGGCTTTCTTTTGAAAAGGAACGGAAGAAGAAATTATTCAAATACAAACCCTGTCATTTCATTAACGAAATGAATACCACCAGCGTCACAACCAGCACCACAACCACCACCACTACAGCCACTACTATTACCATCGCCACCACCACTCACAACCACCAATACCACCACCACCAACACCACCACCACCACCACCACCGCAATTACCACCACTACAGCCACTACTATTGCCATTACCATCACAACCATAACCACCACTACTATAACCACCACTACCACCGCCACTACTACTACTATGACCAATACCACCGCAATCGATAGATAGTACCACCATCTCCTCAGCTGTCACCAATACCACCATAGTTACTAAGACCCTAATAATTATCATTACCATCATTATCATCATCATCATTATCATCCTCCTCCTCATCATCATCATCACCATCATCACCACCACCACCATCATCATCATCATAATCACCACCACCATCATTATCATCATCATCATCATCATCATCTTCATCATCATCATCATGCTCGTCATCGTCGCCATCATCATCATCATCATCATCATCATAATCATCATCATCACCATCGTCATCGTTATCATCATCATCATCATTGTCATTATCATCGTCATCATCATCATCATCGTCATCGTCACCATCATCATCATCATAATCATCATCATCATCATCGTCGTCGTCGTCGTCGTCCTCATCGTCGTCGTCCTCATCGTCGTCGTCCTCACCGTCTTCATCACCATCTTAATCCTTATACCATCAACGCTATCAAAATCATTTTCGTCGTCTCCTTCATCATCAACTATTGTATCGTAATGAACGCCGTCTTTGGCGACGGCAGCGTCGTGACGGCGTCGGCGGCAGCGTTGTCGTGATTATCACCATCACCACATTCCTTTCTTAACACATCTAAGTGTGTTACCGATTACACCAGCGTATCAGCCTGATCCTTTCAATTAGTTCGTAGCTGTTTTTGTAAGCAAACTTTATATGCTTTCGGTGCGAATGGTTTTTGATAAGCGGTGTCGATGATGATGATGATGATGACGACGATGATGGTGGTGGTGGTCGTGGTGGTGGTGATTGACCGGACCTAGAGGTGGTGGACAAGGTGCACCACATATGCTCTATAGTTGACGCTGCATGCCCCTTTGACCCACGAATAGTCAAGTAGGATGGCAAAAAGGTAGACAGACACTGCCCCCTAAAATACGAAATAGCCCGACTATGGAAAATGAAGAAGGTGAAGATAGTGCGAATTATTGTTGGGTCCATGGGAACAGTATCAGAAGGCATCAAGAGGAATATAAAGGAAATTGGAATAGAGTGCCCAGTCAAACTGTTACAAAAGATTTGTCTCCTTGGCATGGGCTGAATAATCAGGAAAGTATTAGATAATTAAAAGAGCGAATAGCATGGTACCGTAGGCTTCAGGTAGTAGACTCGCTACGCATACAAGACTCCAGGAGCTCCAACACAACCTGTGATTAAGAGAAAATAATAATAACGATTTCAAATTATGGCACAGGGCCAATAGTTTTGGAGGAGAGGGCTAAGTCGATTACATCGACTCCAGGACTTGACTGGTACATATTTTATTGATCCCGGAAGGATGAAAGGCTAAGTCGACTACGGTAGAATTTTATGATAATGAAAATGGCCACAGAGCAACAACAAAAAACGACAGAATAATAATAACAGCAAAACAATAACAAAACACTAGAAAAATAATAATACGGCAACAGCTTTAATAAAAACAACGAGAACCTCAATAGGAATGCCAACAACAACAATAACAACGCTAACAACAACTACAAAACAGCAGAAAAACACAACAACGATAATATTGACAACAATATAAACAGCTGTAGCAATGACAATATGAACAGCAATAATGACGGCAATATAAAACAGCAGCGGCAATTCTAACGGTAGTTATATAAACAGTAGTAACTACAATAAAACAAACAATATTATGAACGATAACAACAACAATATCAACAACAACAACAACAACATTATCAACATTAGCAAAAACAATATTATCAACAATAACAACCACAATAGCAACAGCGACAATATTATCAGCGATAGCAACAATAACGACAACATTAGCAACGTTAACAAAAACAATAGCAAACAATAATAACAATGAATCGTCTGAGGTTATTTTTTTTTAGTCCGCCATTTTATTTACTTTCCATTAAGAAAAAAAATTCTCTCCCTTATCTCATTTTTTCGTTGTTATTTCAACTTCCCTTTGTCTATCCTCGTTCACCTCCATTACTTTCTCTCCCTCTTTCTTTCTCTCTCTCTCTCTCTCTCTCTCTCTCTCTCTCTCTCTCTCTCTCTCTCTCTCTCTCTCTCTCTCTCTTTCTCTTTCTCTTGCTTTGCCATTGTCTTTCTCCTTCTTATCTTTCTCTCTTTATCGTTCTTTCCACTTTGTAATTCAGCCATCTTAATTTTTGATTCTGAGATGGTACCGAGAACGAGAAGGAAAGGGCAAAGGGAAGAAAGGAGACCGAGAAGAAGTGAGGGTGGAGAGAGAAAGGGAGAGAAGGGATGAAGTGTAGGCATGGGAGGTGCAGGGGGTGAAATGTAAACAGTTGTAAACTAAAAAGAAAAATATAAACAAAAAGATCTAAAGGCGGGAACGGATAAAGAAAAGAGGACGAAGACGAAGATAAAGAAGAAGAGGGGATGAGAATCGAAGAGAAGGAACTAAAAGAGTGATAGTGCATGCAATGCATGTATAAGAGTGTATGCGAGAGAGAGACGGGGAGAGAAAAGGGGGAGAATTTTAGGGGGAGAAATAGGACGAGGTTGCAAAGAGGCAAAGAATTATAAGATTCTTTTTAGTGGTTCTCGCAAAGATAATTTTGAACGAGGCTGAAAGAATGCGAGAATGTGTACTTGTCCACCGAAAGCAACAATAAACGGAAATTAAATGCAAAATTAAAAGCTATAATAATAATAATAATAATAATAATAATAATAATAATAATAATAACAATAATGGTTCCAAATTTTGACACAGGCCCAGCAATTTCGGAGGAGGGAATAAGTCGATTGCATTGACCCCAGTGTTTAACTGGTACTTATTTTATCGACCTTCGAAAGGATGAAAGGCAAAGAGGGAAAAGTACTCAGAGTGTTGTCTCTGTAGAGAGGACTAAAAGCTTAGAAGATAGACAGGAGAATATAAAAATCACATCTAGAGTAATTTAAGGGAATGATAGTGATGGAAGTACTAGAACAGTTAATTGCGATTGTGCAAGGTACAGTGTCTGTCCGCTTGGCTCTGATTGCATAGGTAAAAATATCGTATACAGATGTAAGATTACCTCAGAGGATAGAGAATATTTCTATATAGGAGCTAGCTCATGTTATATTAAGCCAAGAATTGCAGATCATTTAAGTTCGTTTAGAAATAGGGACAAAATAAATACTGCCAGCTTTAGTAAGTTAATTTGGGCACTTAAAGATAGTAACAAAGTATTTTCGATTACCTGGGAAATTATTAGTAAAGCAAAACCTTATAGGATAGGTGATTATAGATGTGACTCTAGTGTAGAGGAAATGTACCAAATTTTCTTTTCTAAATATACTATTATAAACACTAGACAAGAACAGGCTATGAGATATCCGAATTGGATTAAATATACACTTAAATAAACATAAATTACCATCTATAGTAATTATACTAGTTATCATAAAAGTAATAATAAACCCAAACATAAGTGAATTTTTAGACTGCCATAACTATTGGCGATAACTATTAATATCCAGTACCGCTGCCGTAGTCTCCTTTAGAGAGACTTAGAAATATCAATATTTCTATATATATGTATGTATGTATGTATGTATGTATGTATATACATGTATTTATGTATATATATATATATATATATATATATATATATATATATATATATATATATGGACGTGGTTATGTGGTAAGAGGTTTGCTTCTAAACCACATGGTTCCGGTTCAGTCCCACTGCACTGCTTCTTGGCAGAGTGTTTTCAATCATAGATTCGGACTGACCAGAACATTGTGGGTGGATTGGTAAGAGGAAACTGTAAGAAGCCTGGTATATGTATGTGTGTGCATATATATATATACATATATACCTATATATATTATCGACCACTCATATTCAATATAAACACACTAGTTGTTCGCCGATAGGCTGCAATATAACGCGGTGGAGACGACTCCATCAAAGTGCCGGGCGTTAAAACACCTGAAGGGAGCACGTAGTTCGATAGATAAAGGACTTACAGGGAGTGCATATTCTTGATATATCACAGGGGGTGTATATTCTTTCCTTTTATATATATAT
>NC_069003.1:5004030-5007694 GCF_001194135.2 Octopus bimaculoides
ATAAATATATATACATAAACGCAAACATATTTATGTATATAAACGTGTGCAAAGATATAGACAGACAAACAGACAAAATAGATAGATAGATAGATAGATAGATAGATAGATAGATAGATAGACAAATCTAATCTACTTATCAATATTAAACTTTAGTATAAGAACGTGTTCTCTCCATATTCTGTTCTCAACAAATGTACCTTCTCTCTCTCTCTCTCTCTCTCTCTCTCTCTCCGCCTCCCTCGTACCCTCTCTATCTCTTTCTCTCTCTCCCTTTCTTTCTCTGTCCCTCGCTCTATTTCTCCGCAACTCTCTCTGTCTTTCTTACCAACTCATTATTCGTTCCTCTTACTATAATTCTCTCACATCCTAATCCTCTTTCACTCTTGTGATCTTCAGACATAGTCTTTCTCCCTTTCTCTCCTTCTTTGTCTCACCCTCCTCCTCTCCCCCTCTCTTTCTTTCATTACCTTCTCCAAGTGACCACCGTTCGAGCTACACATTTCATACTACCTGCATGGTAATACATCAATCCGCATCACTCCACATCACTCTGCATCACTCATTCTCTCTACAGGACACTTAATATTTGATTTACATTCGCTCTACACAAGCCCAAACACACACATACACACGAACACAAAATACAGACACACTCACTCACACGCACATTATTCGCGCAGAAATACACATACACGCATATATTATTCTTCCACACAAATTCATATACATAACATATCGTACACACACAAACACTCATACACACACAAACACTAATACACGCACACATACACACACAGAAACACTCACACACGCACACACACATACACATATACACGCACACACACACATATTGTGATTGCTCCATCTTCACAAACGTCTGGCGTCTCCTTGTGTTTCTTGGTTGTCAACAGTAGTTCCGACATTCCGTCCAGGAACGACAGACAGACAGACAGACATACAGACAGATAGATAGATAGATAGATAGATAGATAGATAGATAGATAGATAGATAGATAGATAGATAGATAGATACACACATGTGTGTGTGAGAGTGGTGCCAAAAAAAAAACGCCAAAATGCTCAATGTACGTCCCCGAAATATTGGTTCATGCCAAAATTCCAGTCCATAACATAATGAAATATACAGTGAAGTGAACGTCAAGACACAAAAATAAATCTAGTCATACATATTGAAACAATATATATTCTGTATAGATTTTCCGCTTGACAAAAGAAAAAAAAAACTGAAAAAAAAAACAAAAAAAACAAAAACAAAAAACGTTTCTGACAGCCAAAATGACTGTAAAATGGATGTATACAAACATCCGTTTGTTTCAGCCGAACATCAAACAGAACTGCAGATTTTATATGTCTATTGTATCCCCAATCCGATTTTAAAACTTAAATTCGGATTCTTTGCTTCATACGATATGGATTTGCAGCGAAAGAGATAGTATACAAGTTCGTGAGTTGATTGGTGGTTTGTGATATATCCGAGCTGGAGTTTATGGCAAACAATCGCAGTGTATAAAACGTGTAATTTACTTTGATCGTGCTGATGAAGGTTTTGTATGTTTGTATGTATTTTTTTTACGATCGTTTGGCTGCCAAAAATATAGTCCTACGCCCAGGGAGAAATACTTGTGCAGAATATATACGCATCGCCCATATATATATATATATATGATTGACCGTTGACTGAACACTATTCAATTTTTTTTCTCCGTGTTTTTCTCCTTGTCTCCGTATTCTTTCTGTTGAAGAGCGGAGCTCGAAACGTCAAAGACTTTCCGTATTCCCGAGCGTCATACTAATATATACTTTTGTTATTTACACCACCTGTCCTCGTCTGTTGTTATTTTTTGTATATTCTCCCATATATATATATATATATATATATATATGTGTGTGTGTGTGTGTGTGTGTGTGTGTGTGTGTGTGTGTGTGTGTGTGTGTGTGAAAGACAGAGACGTACGGTAGACGTCAAGATACATATGTGTATACAGACACACACAAACACACATATATGTGTATACACACACACATACACATATATGTGTATAGACACACACACACACAAATATGCATATATATATACATATATATACATATATATATATATATATATATATATATACATACACACACATACACACATCTGTGTATACACACATAAACAAATATATATATATACACATACACACACATACACACATATGTGTATACACACAAAACAAATATATATATGCATATATATATACACACACATACGCACACATATTTGTATACACACACACATATATATATATGCATATATACAGAGATATATACATACACACATATATACACATACACACATATGTGTATACACACAAACAAATATATATACATATGTATGTATATACATACACACATACACAGACATGTGTATACACACACACACACACACACACACACACACACACACACGAATGCACATAGACACACACACACACACAAACTCACACACATACACACGCTTAGTAGTGAAATTTACTGAAATCTAATACCTCACAAATTTCGTACCTGATTTTACCTCTTCCCTAATCACAATCAATCGACCGAGTAAATTCCTGGAATTTATGTAATAAACAAATAAAATTCTATACTAAATATATTAGTAACTAATGCGATATAAAATTGGTTATCCTTATGGATATCCTTATGATATCCTTATGAACAAGAGACCGTCCAACAGTATTATATACAGCCAGCCAAAAATATAGCATGAAACGGTGCAGCGTATTTGCCCTGTCTTTTCCCCTCTCTCTCTTTTTCGGTCTCTCTCTCTCCCCACTCCCCTCTCTCTGTCTCTCTCTCTATCTCTCTCTCTCTTCCCATCTATCTATCCATCTTGCTCTTTGTATATATTTTGCTGTGATTTTAAGGAGATTTAGCTGCTATTTCCTGTCGGTTTTGTGCCACCATTTAGTGGTTCAATCATGGCATCATTATGACCTTCCCTAAGAAACAACGTACTGACTGATTAAAGAAAGATGCCGTTATTATTTTTAATAGGTCAATCTACCACGTAAACGCTGTTTCGTTGCCTTATTTCAATTCAAAGATAATGGATTCGTCACTGAATAAAGATAACATAAATAGGAAAAATTTATGTTCAGGTGTTTCAGACGACCTAATTGATTTGATTGGTCACTATTTTTATTGCTTATTTTTGGTTTTCTGATTTTTTTTTTTTTGTTTCTTTTATTTTCCAAGTATGAATTTATGAATATGTAAATGTTCAGTTTTTGGATAGAATCTCAGTTCTCCTGGCATTAAAAAACTTGGATGAGACAGAGGCGTTTGTTATGCTCTTGAGAGACTCCCCACAGCCAAACAAAAGACTAGACGAACAGAGAAAGACCAGTAATTATAGAACTTGACAGAAAAATTCATTGACGCAGAAATCATTAGAGAAAGAAACCCCAACATAACAACAACAACAACAACAACAACAACAACAACAACAACAACAACAACAACAACAACAACAATAATAATAATAATAATAATAAAAGCAATGATAATTATAATAAAAGCTAGGATACGCGTTTTTATTCCCGGAAATATTTCACAGTTTATGAATGGATGAACTGCGCAAGTTTCAGCGTCAAGTGAT
>NC_069003.1:5012033-5013921 GCF_001194135.2 Octopus bimaculoides
ATATATATGTATGTATGTATGTATGTATGTATGTATGTATGTATGTATGTATGTATTGCTGGCCAGAAAGAGGGATCGGAAGAAGGTACAGAGTAAGATTCAGAAATACGTGAGATTCGTTAAGTTTCCGATGCCGTCGGGAAATGACTGAAGTCACAGGAGAAATCCTTTGAGAGAGAAAAACGGGAAAACGATTTTCGCTCTGTGGGATGAAATGTCAATACCAATGCCCCGCACGCTCAGATTCCTCATGTCCCTATGGCATGACTCAGGGAACTTCACCGAATACATGCACACACACACACACACACTCACACACACACACACACACTCACAAACAAACACACCATAGGTTTATATGCATATATATATATATATATATATTCGTATTCATATGGGAGTGTGTACGTGTATATGTATATGCATATACATACATATTTATTCATATATATATATACTTGTATATATATATGTATATATGCATGTATATATATATATATACATATATATATACTTATATATATATATGTATATATATATATATATATATATGTGTGTGTATATATATATACACAGATGCACTCGACGACTTTTTATAAATGTGTGTGTATTGTGTGTTTATATGTGTGTGTGTTGTGTGTTTATATGTGTGTGTATATGCATGTGTAATTCTGTGTGCAGGTGCGCGTCTGTATTATGTCTTGGGTGTGTCTGTGTGTGCGTCTGTCTTTACGTCTTTGCGTCTGTGTGTCAGTGTGTCAGTGTGTGTGTGTGTGTGTTAATGAAAGTTTTATTTAGTGAACTCTATCGAATATCTGCCAATGAAACTCTTAGCAGGGTTCAATTCGTTATAAATCGAGGGTTCTTTGTCTCCCAGAGTTTCGGTTCCTCAGGTTTATAAAATGCCGTGGCACGCACACGAGCGCGCATGCGCACACACGTATTCATAACATGTGCGCGTTTGTATGTGCATATACGCATGCGTGTACTTACATATGTGTATGTATATTTACGCATATATATATATATATATATATATATATATATATATGAATACATGATTACACGCACGAACGTATGTAAATACATATACATCTATATATATATATATATATGTATATATATATATATATATATATGTATGTACATGTGTACGTGTATATGTATGTATGTATGTATGTATATGCCAGTTGAGACTATGTACGCATAATAGTCTGTGTGCATACAAATATCAAATAAATCTGTATGCATATATATCGTCATAAATGTGTATAGATATACATATATATATATATAAGTACTTGTGTGTGTGTGTGCGTGTGAGTGTATACGCACACATATTATATCGATTATAAGCTTAAACATTATATATATATATATATATATATATATATATATATATATATATATATATATATATATATACACATATATACACATACAAACACACAGACACATATGCACACGCACACACACATACATACACATATACCTATAGATACGAGATACAGAGGTCGTAACATGGCGTTGTGTGAATGTTTTGTTTTCGCGCTTGTTCGTGTACTTTTCGATGCTATGTCGGCGTTTCTGTACGTCTGAATTTACCCATAAGCGCACGTGTCTACGATTCTCACTACGTATGTGTTTTGGGTTTATTTCTATCCATTCCGGCAGGTTTGGTTCATGCCTGAAAGACTAAATGCTTTTGATATTGTTTCATATCCCACAGGAAGTTTATAAACTGTGAATATATCCCGGTGAGACATGTGAGCTGTTGTTGCTGTTTGTGTGGGTTTGTGGAGTTGGTGTTTGTGTTGTTGTTGTTGTTGGGGGATCATGGTGGTGGTAGTGGTGGTGGCTGTGGTGGTGGTGGCGGCGGCGGTGGTGG
>NC_069003.1:5016730-5017907 GCF_001194135.2 Octopus bimaculoides
AAAGACATTGAGTAAAAAGTATTGTAGTCTGTCGTAGCTGCTGATGTTTAACTCTATGTTAACCGTCATCAGGCACAGTGATACTCACAGACATTCCAGCCGTAACCATCCTGTCTCTTTTGTGTACATAGGACTACATTGCCTAAGTTGTCACACGTTTTATTTCTGAGACGGTAATTGCGACCAAGAAAAATTCGACAATTGTTTCGAAAAGAGTAGTGACCACATAGTGGATCACTCGTTCTATTATTTGTCTTGTCTGGATTTCAGATTCTTCATCGTTGATCTCATCTACTTCTTACAACGGCGAATGTAAAGATAAGAAATATTCTGCTGTAGTATACACGAGTGATTTGTAGTGGCGTGGTGAGCTGCTCTAATGAAGTAGTCGAGTGTGATGACGGTGTAAGTAGGGTGACGTAATACTGTAGTGTTTACAGTGTGATGGAGAGGCTGTGTGTTGCTGTGCAGTGCGGTTTGGCGCTGTAGTTTACTGTGTAGTGCACTGCAGTATAATATGGAGTGTCCCAGTATGCTATCGACCCCAGTACGTAACTGGTACTTAATTTATCGAGCCAGAAAGGATGAAAGGCAAAGTCGACCATAGCGGAATTTGAACTCAGAAAGTAAAGACAGACGAAATACCGCTAAGCATTTCGCCCGGCGTGCTAACGTTTCTGCCAGCTCGCCGCCTCATATATATTTTCACAGACATACACACACAAACACACAAACACACACACACACACACACACACACACACACATATTACCTACCCAAAATAACACACCTAAATATTCACAACTGCTTACACAATTCTACATACACGAATACATTCTTAACAATAACATGACCACAAATTTAATCAATAAAGATTTCTCCAAAACCCCCTCCAAAACAACTGATACTAAAAAACCTAATCGCCAGTCCACTCGTACCTAAACATCCTAAGGAGGTTTTAACTCAAGAGAGACTACATAGAGCCAAGATTAACTTCAATGCATCACAGCCTGACGATGGCTTAACTGACTGAAACTTCAAAGTCATTGGCAATAATATTCTTGTCTAAAAATGATAAATATATATGTGTGCGTTTGTCTATGCGTATAAGGGTGTATGTATATATATGTATGTATGTGTGTATAAATATATACATATGTATATATATATATATATA
>NC_069003.1:5021547-5023345 GCF_001194135.2 Octopus bimaculoides
ATATATATATATATGTATGTGTGGGTGTTTGTGTGTCTGTTTGTCTCCCCAGCATCGCTTGACAACTGATGCTGGTGTGTTTACGTCCCCGTAACTTAGCAGTTCGGCAAAAAAGACCGATAGAATAAGTACTAGGGTTACAAAGAATAAGCTCTGGGGTCGATTTGGCGGTGCTCCAGCATTGCCACAGTCAAATGACTGAAACAAGTAAAAGAGTATAAGAGTAAGTAGGATTTATAAAAGAAAAGATTGTATTAAACATTGAGTATTTGTATTAAATATTACTTATATGGCTACTTGATAAAATCTTAAAGATTTTATCCTTAATTAGAGAGAGAGAGAGAGAGAGGGGGGGATGTGAGAGCGAGGGAGTCAGTAAGAGAGAGATTATATTGTCTCTGTGAATACGGAGGTTTAATAAAATCATCTCCGAATTTGTCTCTATGGTAAATAATAGTGAAAAACCCTCGCTGCAGCTGCTAATTTGAAATGTTCAGAGTTTCCTATGTCCTCCTCTTAGAATTTCAGTGCTGGGTTATTATGATGGTTTAGAACGGTTGTCTAAATGTACTAAGTCAAGAAAATAATGTTAGACTAAACTTCACTGTATGTAACTTAAGCAGAAGGCACATACATACACGCATACACACACACACTCACATATTTACGCATACACACACACTCATATATACGTATGTATATATCTATACGTACGTTCTTGTGTACGTATATTTACTTTTAAGTACGCAAGACCTACATTACCTTCAAGGATCACAAGCATCTTTCTGTTTTATCAGAGCCAAAAATTATAGATTTATAAATCCCACAACAAAGAAAGAAATGAACTCAACATAGTTAGCATGCACGTTCTTTCATCCATAAAATCAAAGATCAAACATGCCATGAAATTACAGCTATGGAACAGCAGCAGCGACATAATTAAGTGACTCGATAAAAGTTATTCACGCAATTCTACATAATAGAATGTATCCATAAATCACAATATCCCTCCACCAAATGAGCTTAAATTTCAGTAAATATTCACCAGGCATTTGTGATGCAAGAGAAGCGAAACCTAGAGATGTTAATAAATGCACCACCTTTCTTCTTTGCCCTAGAAAAAGCGGTCGCGGAACCAGAGTGACGCATTTCCATGTGTAGTACATGTGTGCAGGTTTATGAGTGAGTATGCTTGTTGGTTAAATCTGCATTATGTACATGATTGTATGAATGTGTTTGTGTACCTGTGTGCACAATCTTGAACGTTTACGTATGTTTATAATAAATGCTAAGAAGACCATAATGTTTGATGATACATTCAGGGTACAAAGACAAAAATTACCTACTATTTCAGAGCCATGTGGGGGTATTCGCTTGCGCCGAAGTTTGCGATTAATCAATCATATTTAACAATTTAGAATATTATTGTAAAAATTGTTCTAAATAGAAACAAAAAAAGGAAAGAGTAACAAAAAAAGTTGGGGAAGTGAAAAACCTCTTCAAGAATTGAGCTGTACAGACATAACGAGTAGACAGCCTTTTTACTATATGGATGGTCTCAGATTGGACAAATTTAGAAAAGAAATATAAACTATAAAATACTCCCAGAACCGAACTGAGGGTCATCACGTTTTATATACCACACTATAGACACATACAAGTATACCAGGGCAGACAGACAGATAGATACATTTCTTTTATTAGCCACACAGGGCTCAACGAAGATGGGACAAATACAATGTAGAGCTTTTCTTTTTGGGAGGGGGAAGGAAGGAAAAAAAAAAAAAAAAAAAAAAAA
>NC_069003.1:5025312-5027982 GCF_001194135.2 Octopus bimaculoides
GTATATACACACATGTATATTTGTGTATATATGTATATATAGTTATGTAAATATTTATATATATGTATATGTATATATATGTGTGAGAATGTGTGTGTGTATATACATATGCATATGGGTATATATCTGTACGTATGGATTTGCGGGCGTGTATGTAATTATACATATCTGTGTGTGTATGTGTGTGTATGTGTGTGTACGTGTGTGTATGTGTGTGTACATGTATGTATGCCTGTGTTTGTGTATATAGAGATATGTATATGTCTCTCTCTCTCTCTCTCTCTCTCTATATATATATATATATATATGTATATACACATATACATTTATGCATATATATATATATATACACACATGCATACATGCCCATATATACACACTCATGCGCACACACACACGCACGCGTTGGGAATGGAAACGAAGCTGGAGTTGAGATGAATTTTGGAAAGATTTAATTACAGCAACAAAAACAGCCCCATCAACAGATATTTTGGAAGCGAGAGAATAAAGAAGATAGAGAGGGAAAGGGCAAGGACATAAGAGAGAAAGAGAGAGAGAGAGACAGAGAGAGACAGAGACAGAGACAGAGACAGAGACAGAGACAGAGAGAGAGAGAGTGTGAGAGAGAGAGAAAAAAAGAAAGAGAAGAAGAAAGAAAAAGGAAGAAGGAAGAAGAGTGAGAAATCGAGAATAAAGGTGACATAGCGAGACTGTGTATGTCGTTGTGTGTGAGTGTGTGTGTGTGTGTGTGTGTGTGCGTGTGTGTGTGTGTGTGCGAAGAAACAAATCTTTGTGTACATGTGAGAATATGGTAGGATATATATGTGTGTGTATACGTTTGTAGTTTTATCGTATGTTTGTGTATGTATGTGTATGTGTATGTATGTGTATGTATGTGTATGTGTATGCATGTGTATGTGTATGTGTATGTATGTGCATGTATGTGTATGTCTATGTATGGATATTCGAATGTTTACATGTGTTGCAGCGTACGTGTGTATGTTCACTAATATGTATATATATTTTTCGACGTGTGTGTGTGTGTGTGTGTGTGTGTGTAACTGAATTATATATATATATAGATATTTGTGAGAGTGCATGTGAGAGTGTTGTGTGTGTGTATATATATCTTAGTTTGTGTGTATGTGATAAATTGTGTATGCGAATATGTGTGTGTAAGTGTGTAATTTTGTTTGTTTGTGTATATATGTACAATTGGGGGAGAGCACGTTTGTGCTTGTATGCATGTGAGGGTATGCATTCGTGTGCGTGTGTGTATTGTGTATGTATGCGTGTGTGTTTATAATGCTTTATATTCTTGTGAGTGTATGTACATGTACGTTCGTATTCGCTTTTGTACGTGTGTGCATGTGGAGTTATTTGTTCGTCTGCCCGTGTTTGCATACGTTTTTGTGCATGTGTATGTTGGGTGAGAGTGTGTGAGAGTGTGTGAGAGTGATAATGAGCGAAAGATCAATGTTGAAAGATATAACAGTTGTGTGAGAAGATGTCGGCTGCTAAACGAATGCACGATACCACAAAAATGGAAAACTGAATGAAACAGACGATAATGAAAAGAATGAGGCAAAGACGGAAGGAAAATGAATGAAAGAAATTTTAAAATGCATGAAAATGATAAAGTATACAAAATTTATCCCCTTCCCTCCAACAAAAAAGAAATACAAATGAGAAAAATAAAAGGATAACAGACATTTTACTGGAATATTGTGCGAATGGCGAGGCACATTAAAATAAAAACTCACACATACTGAAAATATAAATTACGAAGGTTTACGATGAAAATTTTTGGCAGATTACAACCACACGAGATGTTTGTGTAAAAAAAAAACTATAACAAAAAGGTGGAGAAAAGTGTCTGAAAAATCGGAAATTGTGCTCTCATATCAAATTCAGATGTTGTGAAAGAAGATAATCGAGCAGACTACATCAGCACGAACCCAAGTGAGAATATGAGGGAGAAGGAGAGGAAGAGGAAGAGAGAAAGAGAGGAAGAGGGGAGAAAGGGGCGGCAGTGGGAGTGAGAATGAAAGAATGTACATGTTCCGTTTCTAACTTCTGATAAGAAAGCAGGCAATCAGTGTGTGTGTGCACGTGTATGTGTGTGTGTGTGCACGTGTCTGTATGTGTGTGTGTGTGTGTGTGTGTGTGTGTGTGTGTGTGTGTGTGTGTGTGTATTGCATGCAAGCGCGCGTGCATGCATACGTATGCGCGTATTTATGAATACAAATAAGGACGTATATACACATATATTGATATACATATATGAACATATAAGTACATGAGTATATATGTGTGTGTATATGCATATATATAATGTATGTATATACACGAAGTGTATATATATATATATATATATATATAAATATGTATGTATATACACGTAGTGAAGGCGCATGGATCAGTGGTTAGAGCGTCGAGCTTACGATCGTGAGGTTGTGAATTCAAATCCCGGAGCGGGTTGCGTGTTGTGTTCTTGAGCAAGACACTTTATTTCACGTTGCTCCAGTTCACTAAACTGTAGAAATGAGTTGCGACGTCACAGGTGCAAAGCTCTCAGAGTATATAGGTATGTGTAGTGTTTATTAAATAGCTTTCTAAATGTATTTATTCATCGCACTATTTATACAATTTTTATATATATATATATAT
>NC_069003.1:5028012-5031888 GCF_001194135.2 Octopus bimaculoides
ATATATGTATGTATGTATGTATGTGTGCGTGTACACATATGTGTATATACATATGTGTATATATATATATATATATATATGTATATGTATATATATATAAACGGAGAAAGAGACAAGAAAAATACAACATCGTGAGGTCGTAACGTATTAGTTAGACGCTCAGAGAAGAAAAAGATTGGTTACCTTACGTTTCGAACCTCAGCTCTTCTTCGGAAACACGAGATATACGAAAGTGCAAAAGAAAAGGCAGAAGCAGGGAAAAAATCGCCAACAATCCACTTGTAGATAGATAGATAGATAGATAGATAGATAGATAGACTGATTGATTAGCGCAAATACGTAATTAAACACATAGGTGTATATATATATATATATATATATATATATATATATATATATACACGCATGTTGTTGATTGTCTCTCAGATATTTCCTAAGTTTCGTGCTTGAAATATTATCGACTGTCAGATGAGAGATAGAAAAAGAGAGACGGCAAAAAAAAAGAGAAAATGAGAGGGAGAGAGTAAAAGAAAGAAAGAAAGAAAGAAAGATATAAAGAAGGAAAGAAGGAAAGAAAGATAGAAAGAAAGAACGACCAACAGGGAAAATCGAGAGAAAAGGAGAAAGATCACACTGAAAAAAATATTAGAAAAATATTTGATGAAATGGTAACAAGTTGTTTGTTGGCTTTTGTATACGGCCGATCGTTTGATGATGTCGTCTGCTCGTGAATGAAGAGCGTTGAACCGTGAAGACTACCAGAATGTAACTGTAATTCATTAAAGTTGTAATACATTAAATAATAACATGTTAACATGCTGGTATGATTCAATAAAACTCCATTTTACATGTTTATTATTTTGAAATGTTTAAATAGGATAGGAGAAGTTGAATCTGCCGTAAACTTTCTCTGATATCATTGAATTTTTAGCTATAAAATGAACCTTGTTTTACTACATCGTGTACGTACGTATACATGTGTGCTTTTCCTTTGAATTTTATTTAAATTCTTCTTGAGGGAGTTCAAACCGGTCGCTAACGAAGTGACAACGTTTTTTGAGTTAAGAGTCTTTCCGGTGTTTGTAAATATGTGTCTGAGTTGGTGTGGTGGTTGAACTGTCGGCGTATACATCCACATTTGTGCATATATTCACATAAGAATCTCTAATGGAGGATTTGGGGAATGTCTTAAAAGCTTCACTGTGCCGCTAATAGATGGGATTTGTAAGAGCCGGCTGGAGTCCAAGATCATTACCTATCTGGGCATTATTATGTTCACTTATCCTTCTTTTGACAACAGAACACAATCACATATAATACATATCCAATGTTCACTGTTGATTACAGTTCTAATTGTTCCTTTGAGACAGGCCCTTTTAAGTCCCGAGTGCTGAATCGTCTTTTCCTTCCAGACATTACAACCAGTCCTAACAGCATCTCTCCACTTGTTCCGATCTAGAGCATCATTTCCCAATCACTCGTGTTCATATCTAGTTTCTTCGGGTTTTCCTTCATACAGTCTTTATACCTTTTCCTTAGCTTATATTGTGATCGCTTACCAGAGTTGAGCTCACCATAAAAAAGACGCTTTGGCAAACCCACGTCTTTCATTCTAATAACATATCCAGTCCATCTCATTTGAGCCAAGGTAACATGTTCTTCAAGTGAGCTGCAACGTGCCATGCGCAAAACCTCTGTATCTGGTATTAAACATTCCCACTTGACTCCTAAGATACGCCTGAGGCACTTTTGATGAAATCTCTCCAGCTTTTTTATGTGACGATTGTAAATGGTCCATGTCTCGCATGAATACAGAAGAGCAGACGATACACACGCCTTATAGACACTGTTTTTTGTCTGCAGAGAAATACCTCCCTGCAGACATACATACATACATGCATATATACATACAATGATATACACATATATACATACATACACACATACAGACATACATACATATACACTTATATGCATGTATACATACATGTATACACACACATACATGCGCATACATGCAAACATACATATATACATACACATACATAGATGGATACATGCATACATACATACATACACACACATACATATATATAAACACACATACATACATACATATACACTTATATGCATGTATACATACATGTATACACACACATACATACATGCGCACACATGCAAACATACATATATACATACACATACATAGATGGATACATGCATACATACATACATACACACACATACATATATATAAACACACATACATACACATATACATATACATATTCACGCACACGTACATCCATACATCCATATATACATAAATACATAAGCTGGAAACAGGTTTTAAAATGCATGTAACGATTTTCAACGATCTTTTACAAAACAAATTTAATCCGTTTAAAACCTCTTACAACATTTTCGTACTATTACGTAAAAGAAATATCTATGAAGCAAACCAATTCCATTTTCCTAATATTTCCATCCGATAGTATCGCTAATCTATACACAAAAAACTATATTCCATTAACTGAGAAGCTAAAGAGATAGCAACTAGGTTATACATAGATGATAAAGTTGACGTTTTAGCACTATAAAACCCATATATCACTTTTAAGGATCAGAAACCTAATTTTCTGAGCAATTCATCCGCAAAACTCATCAATCTACCCGTAAGCTAATTAGGTACTCTTAGTGAGAAATATTTCAAAAGTAATGAATATTCTGTCATTAAAGAACAAAAGCATTTTAGTTCTAAAGTGGTTCAATTACATCTATAATAAACAACGATATGGAGTCATTTAATTCAACATCATAGATTATTACCCTTCAATTACAAAGCCTTATAGGAAAAGTGTTAACATTTGCCAAGAATCCAATTACCATAAGCGAACCAGAAATTAAAAATAATTATACGTAGAAGACAATATTTATTATAGTTTGACATCAATGTGGATAAAGCAAATGGCAGTTCTTCAGTTAATGTCACTGCACAATCAAGAATTTCAACGGAAACATGAGACATAATCTTTCGGAAGGTGGTTTATATCGTTATAATGGTTTAATACACAACAGACAGATAGATTTAAGGAAAAACATCTCGTTAATGTTTTTGACGATTTGAGCTTTTAAATTATGGTCCATGTTTTGTCAACATTTCTCTGTAAGGAGCATGAATCTGGTTTCTCGGTTTTTCTGGCATATGCATTTTCCTTCCAGGACCCGACGCCAGTCCGTCGCAGGAAATCATGGCCAATACCAACCACAGATTAGATAGTTTTCTCAAAATAGAGCAGCTATATCAGACTTACTCCTTCACCGAAAGCCAGTCACAACAGAACGGCCATTGAGAACGTGAAAACACTGCCGGTGCCCCAGAATGGCTGCAGCTTTTGGGCTGAAACGCATAAAATAAGTTTCTCAATTAAACTTACGTAGTTACACAAGTACCTCGGTTTTCGAACAACTCTGATCACAAATAAATCGTACTTTATTTATATATATATGGTGTCGCATGGCCCAAAATTACCGTGAATTTTTCTAGAGACACTTTCAAATTTATCAGAATATCGGATTGAAGATTTGGAATAGAGAAATTTTCATTCTCTTAACCAGGAAACGATCGTATCCGATTAACTAAAGACTTGTTTTGTTTATGCTTTCCCCTCCGGTTTTGTTCTATGTGTGCCATAAATATCGCCATCGATTTAGAGAAAAATTTGTAGTTTAGAATCAGTAGTTCTTTGACTGCTATTTCTAAATTTTCAGTATGTTGGAGAAGCAACTCAATGCTAATCCCTGTATATTTATGATTTTATATATATATGGTGTCGCATGGCCCAAAATTACCGTGAATTTTTCTAGAGACACTTT
>NC_069003.1:5032759-5037559 GCF_001194135.2 Octopus bimaculoides
TATATGAAGCATGATTTATTCGTATTTAGAGCCGTCCGAAAACCGAGGTACTACTGTACTAATAAGATCCTTCGAAAATACACAATGCAACTTTAATATATAACAAAATCAAATATTTTTATGGCAGAATCTTCAGCGTTTCATCTGAGCTCTACGTTCTGAGTTTAAATTCCGCTAAGGTCAATTTTGCTTTTCATTCTTTCGGGATCGACAAAATAAGTACCAGCTGAGCGCTAGGGTCAATGTACAAAGGGGTCCTGAAAAGTTTCTGGGTCTGGATAAAAGAAAATAGAGGAGGATCAGTTAATTATGATTTTATTCAACATATTCCCCTCTCAGATTCACACACTTATTGCAGCAGTCCTTCATTTTTTCGAAGCCCTATAAAAGAACTCGAAAGGTTGGACCTCCAGCCAAGCCTTTTGTGATACCCTTAAGCGACTCTTGGCTTCGAAGCGAGGACGTAATCACTTAATAAAAATATTGGGGCTCTTTTGATTAATTCTTCTTAGGTTTCACAAGTAAATATACTTACTACTAAAGATCATATCGGTTAATATAAAAATATACCCAAAATACACACGTTCCGAAACCTGCTCAGATGAACAGGCACCACTTTGTCGTAATACATTTGGGACTTGATAAATGAACACATTGAATACCATCATTAAATTACAAATGTTGTGCGCACGAAATTTTATTACAGATTTTCAAGGTTTTGTGGCAAATGCGTCACTGAGAATTTTTATATTTTGTTTTATTTTCTTTAATAGAAATTCCGAACTCATGTCATTTTGCCGACATAGAAACATATTGTTTGCTTATCATTTTACAGGTACAGAAATGTATTTCCACCAAAGAATTAACTCCATTGCACGCGGTCAAAAGTATCAGTTATACTGAATTCGATTAAAACTATTTGCAAATACATCTAAATACGATTAGTGAATAACGCATAGATTTGATTGGGTGTCGAAACAAACGGGGTAAAAAAAAAAAAAACGGTTAGGAAACACCTAACGCATTTGTCCGATTGTGTTGCACAGAACACTTGATATTTTCATCTATCCACGGACAAATACGTAGTGTTTTCATGTTTTTGCTATCAGTTGTATAAAACTTACCTGAGCAATGAATAAACGAATGGGTTTTTTATTTATTTAATTGAATATCCTTCAGCGTAGAGATATCATAAGATATTTGATAAAAATAGCATTAAATTCAGCTATGGTAGAAGCGAGTAACTTTCATGTTTCAATAGCCAGTACAAATAGAAGAAACCTTTACAATACAGCCTTGCAAAGCTCTTTACTTCTACGTATTCGCAACAACTATTATAACAGGGTCCTTAAAGGTATGTCTTTCAAAAGCGTTAGTTTATTGAGCTAAGCTCTTTCTCCCAGATAACAATAAAACAAACAACTTATTGAAATTTCTTTTAAGAAACCAGATTCCCACAACACTTCAGATATTCAAATAGACTCTTTGACTCGGTTGTGATTTCTAGGTAACCTGGACAAACACTTTGAGCTCAACGTACAATTATAAATTGCTATTATTATTATTATTATTATTATTATTATTATTATTTTATCTTTTTCTCTTTTATTTGTTTTAGGCATGAGACTGCGGCCATGTTTGGGTACCGCCTTGAAGAATATTCAGTCTTGTACTTATTCTATCGGTTTTTTTTTTGTTGAACTGCTATATTACGAGGACTCAAATACTAACTACGGTTGGTCAAGCGGTGGTGGTGGACAACTACAGACACAAACACACACACATACATATTTATACATACATACATACATACATACATATACCTATATCTATATATATATATACACTTGTCTTCTGTTTTTCTGTAAATTTCAAATATATATATATATAGATAGATAGATAGATAGATAGATAGATAGATAGATAGATAGATAGATACAGTGATAATATACAAAAAAAGAAAACAAAAGATGAAGACGGGTGTGTAAACAACAAGCAGATGTATCAGTTTAACGCTCGGGAAGTGAGAAAGTCTTTTACGTTTCGAGCCTACGCTCTTCAAAAAAAAAAAGGAACACAGAAATAAACAGGGAAAGAAAATAGAAAAATGTTTAGTGGTTAGCGATCTATCATGGCGATATACACACACACATATATATATATATATGCAGACTCTCGGACAGACAGACAGAATGACAGGCGCAGACAAACTGATAGAAAGATAAACAGGACTGCGTCTATTTATTAAAGGCTTCTTGATAGGCGACTTTTATCCGGCTTGTGACGTCATCACAGGGCATGGACAGATTTGTACGGATCCAGCAGTGCCGAGTATTGTGTTACTGTAGCCCGATGAACGCAGCGGCTGTTGGCTCACGAGCCATGAAAGTGGCTTTTATATCATGAGAGGAAAAAGTCTCATTCATTATCCACCACCCGTGAATGCACCCTTTCGCGCTATATCAGCATATGTGTGTGTATGTGTGTGTGTGTGTGTGTGTGTGTGTGTGTATGTACTTGTATGAACATCTATACACTTATGTGTGTTCACACACGCGTGTATACGTGTATGGCGAATAAGGTTAGTTAAACATGACACTACTCAATCACAGATTTTATACTAAACCCTAACAATACGTTATGATATTCAATCGTCACCCGTTGAGAAAAATTACCTCATAACAACACTACGTCATCGCCTGCGCTATTACGTCACAGTAATACACTCTGTTATTCTATATATATATATATATATATATATATATATATACATACACACACATATAAGCACACGCACACACATACACACATGTTTTATCTTTTATCTTTGACTTGTTCCAGTCATTAGACTGCGGCCACGCTGGGGCACTGCCTTGAAGAATTTTAAGTCGAATGCATCGATGCCAGTACTTATTAATGCTTACTGCTTATTCTATCGATGAAAGGCAAAGTCGACCTCGGCAGAATTTGAACTCAGGACGTAAAGACAGACGAAATACCGCTAAGCATTTCGCCACGCGTGCTAACGTTTCTGCCAACTTGCCGCCTTGGTACTACGTTAAATTGTTAATTTAAACTGTTGCACCATATCACCGTTCTACGCCATAATGCGACGTCATAAAGCTACGTCATCAAACCACGTCACCTTGACGTTACACTACTACAAATTCTAAGACAGATTGTCCAAGCAGGAGCAATTCTACGAATGTTTTTTTCTTTTCTCTACCCAACCGCTCACTTTCCTTCTACTGTAATAATATTTTCTATCGAACGACCGGCCAAACGGTCCAGAAAGATAAAAAATATATATATAAAGAAAGCTTTAGAAACAACAAACAATATTAAGATGCATTCAATAGCATCAGAGCCCCATCGAAAATACAAATGGCTGAATAAAATGGCTGAATAAGATGACTGAATAAAATGGTTGCATGTAAGTACATGGAAATGTTATCATGAAATTCCTGGTTTGCGAAACTACAGAAACCATCTGAGCCAGACGAAAATCGAAAAATTATCAAACAAACTGCACGCCGTTTGAAGGATAAAAGGTTTTCATTGAAACATTTTTCTCCAAGTGTCCAGTAGTTCGACCCCAACTAACCTCAGTTTGTATAGCAGACAGTTGTTTTTATAAGTCTGCCGTTTATACGTACTAATGCGACCACCATCAATTGATTAATTGATCTGTCGTGGTCGTCGTCGGCTTTAGCATAAACAACGATCGTCTGGTCCTGCCGTTTGCTACCGTCACCGCCGCCATTTTGGTGTTTCTCCTTCAAATCTTTTCTATTTAAATATACTTTTCGTCCTTCATACCACCGTTTCTCGATTCATGCAGGAATTATTTCTTCTCAAATACACCTTGGGTAATCCTTGTCTTTCTATTACTCTTCCCCACATTCTTCCTTCTCGCTCCACTCCCCTCCTCGCCTAATTCTTCTTCCTCTACGTTTCTTCTTCTTCTTCTTCTTCTTCTTCTTCTTCTTCTTCTTCTTCTTCTTCTTCTTCTTCTTCTTCTTCCGCCTTTTTTTCTTCTAGTTGTTATCATTATTATTTTTGCTAGTTTTGGTTATTATTATTATTATTATTATTGTTGTTGTTGTTGTTGTTGTTGTTCTATTGATGCTGTTGTTGCTCTTGTACATCTTTCTTCTTCTTTTTCTTCTTCTTCTTCTTCTTCTTCTTCTTCTTCTTCTCCTCCTTCTTCTCCCCTTCTCTTTCTTGTTGTTGTTCTTCTTCTTTTTATTCCCCTCCTCCTCCTTCTCCCCCTTCTCCCTCTTCTCCTTCTTGTTGTTGTTCTTCTCCTTCTCCTCCTCCTCCTCCTCCTCCTCCCCTCCTCCTTCTCCCTCTTCTCCTTGTTGTTGTTGTTGTTCTTCTTCTTCTTCTCCTCCTCCTCCTTCTCCTCCTCCTTCTTTTATTCCTTCTTTTTTTTCTTCTTCTTCTCTAGCACTTCTTTAAGTATCGCAAGTACAGGATTCGATCTTCATACATCCAAATCGATATTTCTGAATTCATTATCAGAGCTAATGATCGGCTTACAGCAATATATTGACGCTTTCACACTTTTCAAAAGCAATTCTCTCTCTCGACAATCGCTCTGATATATAAAGCATGGAAGAAATACGCACGCACACACACACACACACACACACACACACACACACACACACACTCACTCACACATATCTGTTTTTGATTCTGTATTTATATATATGTGTCTGTGTGTCTGTGTCTGTGTCTCTGTATATATATACATACATATATATATACATATATACATATATATATATATATATA
>NC_069003.1:5037821-5039079 GCF_001194135.2 Octopus bimaculoides
TATATATATATATATATATATATATATATATATATAGAGAGAGAGAGAGAGAGAGAGAGAGAGACATATATACATACATGTGCTTCATATATACATGCACTCTACATACATCTAGATCCTAACACAAAAGGATACATACAAACATACATACATACATACATACATACACACCTTAGTGTTTTTACCTTCGTCCACAGCTCAGAAAGTCTAGTTCTTAAACGAACGCTTCGCTTTCACTCTCACGCTCCTCCAACCGCCCCCCTCCCTTTCTAACTCCTCTTTCCCTGTTATGCTCTGTAACGTTCAATGCCACTATGGCGGAGCTGCTTTCACAATCCGTTTTAATATCTTTATCAATTAAATACCCGCTCACCCTTATGGTGACTGACTTTGTTGCAAGTCGTCTATGCTAAACCTCACACTAAATCACTGGTCTTAACCATTTTCTCTCCAGTCTTTTGACTTCAAAGAGTTCCTTAACGCTTACTAACCGTCTTTCTATCTTCTTTTGTCAACTTATGAATTAGACATGTTTCTCTTATATACAGATAAGTGAGTGGTTGCTGTGAATAAATTTCTACGTTGCTTAGAGGTACCGAGACAGCTTGTCATATTTTTACCTAGTTAGCACCAACTAAATATGGCGACGTATGTAAATAAGAGGGAATAGTTAGATCGGTAGAGACATAGATAGTCTCCCCTGCCCGCCACCTTTTCAACTCTCAAATCCAAATCTTTCTTTTTGTATCGGTCAGTTTATCTCTTTATCTCTTTATCTATCTATCTATCTATCTATCTATCTATCTATCTATCTATCTATCTATTTATTTATCTATCTATCTGCATGCCTGTCTGTCTGTCTGTCTGTCTATCTATCTATCTCTGTACCTACCTACCTACCTACCTACCTACCTACCTACCTACCTACCTACCTACCTATCTATCTATCTATCTCCCTATCTATCGGTTTGTCTGTCCTGTTCACCCGTCTGTCTGTGTGTCTATATTTGTTTATCAATGTTTCTCTGTCTACCCGTTTGTTTGTCTATTTACCTGTTTAGCTGTTAGTATGTATGACCATCGACCTTTCAACAAGGCCATACACACAGACACACACATACATACACACAGATATAGATAGATAATACTTATAGAAATACGTATACTTGCAAGCACACACAAATACACATCTAACAAAATATATATATAAACTACAGCTTAAGTATATATATATATATATATATATATATATATATAT
>NC_069003.1:5039356-5040676 GCF_001194135.2 Octopus bimaculoides
TGCAATACAGAAAACTAAATCAAACAGAAAGATATGTTTGCGAATGTGTGTAGGGAGAGTGAGGCTAAAGGGGGTGAGGGAGCATGAGAAAATGAGGAAGGAAGCGAAAGAGAGATTGGGATACGGAAGAAGAAAGCGCACGGGCGAGAGAGAGAGAGAGAGAGAGAGAGAGAAGGAGAGAAGGAGAGAGAGAGAAGGAGAGAGAGAGAAGGAGAGAGAGAGAAGGAGAGAGAGAGAAGGAGAGAGAGAGAAGGAGAGAAGGAGAGAGGGAGGGAGTGAGAGAGACAGTTGGTTTAAATGAGGAAGAGGAAAAGGGAGATTTTGAGAGATAATAATAGATATTGAGAGAGAGAGAGAAAGAGAGAGAGAGACAGACAGACAGACAGACAGACAGACAGACAGACAGACAGACAGAAAACAGAGAGAGAGACAGAGAGAGAAGGAGAGACAGGGAGACAGATAGAGGAGGGAGAGGACGAGATATAAAGGAAACATAATTCCGTCTTTTTGACAATCTGAGAGTCTTACAAGTAGAAAGAATATAAAAACACAAAGATGGCGGCGAATACTGATCACTGACACAAAAATAACAGCTGCTGCTGCTATTACTACTACTACTACTACTACTACTACTACTACTACTACTACTACTACTACTACTATTACCACTACTACTACAACTACTACTATTACAGCAACAAGTATAATAATAATGGTTTCAAATTTTGCCACAGCGGCAGCCATTTTGGGGGGAGGAGGGGGGACTTGTCCATTAGAGCGACCCCAGTGTTTTACTGGTACTTAATTTATCAACGCCGAATGGATAAAAGGGTGGGAGTGGTGGCGGTGTTGGTGGTAATAGTGGTAGTGCGGGGGAGTAAAATATAACACAAAAGTCGTTAAATTCCTCCACCCATCCACACGTACACCCTAGCCCACCCTTTATTCCGCATTAAAACCAACCGGGTAACATTGGATGCTTCATGTATATCCCCCCATCACCACCAACCCAACACCTACACCACCACGGCTACCCGTTTCATTAAAGACTTGTTGTACTCACAAAAGAAACTTCAACTGTCTGCTGCACCCGCTGGCACCCGAAGGTACTCCGTTCGCTTGTGTCTATCTTTTCTTCTTTGTGACAGGGGCCAAATGAAAATGATGCCTGCCACCACATCACAGCAAACCAATTAAATTTCGAATTAAACTACTCTAGTAATATAAGCATTATCGGTCGCAACGTACGCTAAGCATTTACGACTAATTATGTGTGTATCTCTCCCTCTCTCTCTCTCTCTCTCTCTCTCTCTCTCTCTC
>NC_069003.1:5040998-5042433 GCF_001194135.2 Octopus bimaculoides
GTTTAACGTTTTTTGTGATGTCCTGTACCCATATATGCATGTATGTATACATATAGATGTAGGTATGTACATATATGTATGGATATATGCATATAATTATATATTATTTATGTTATATATATATATATATATATATATATATATTGTTAAGAGATTCCTCCACGTAGATCCATTGGTAGCACAGTCAACCCACAAAACAGCTGAGCTTTTATATATATATATATATATAATACAAATGATATGTAAGCATATGGATATATACATACATATATGTACATGCCTACATCTACATGTATATATAGATGCATATCCGGGTACAGGACCTCACAAAAGGAACGGGAACATAAATAAAGCACAAAAAACGGACTTTTTTACGGACAACAGGATGAACACAATAGGAAAACAGACGAGCCACTTATGGAACTTTTCCTTCATCAGCTGCCTCTAATCTAAACTAGGCGTTTCGAAGATGAGGCAGAACGCACTCTTAGAATAGCTCTTCCCGCGTAGTGGATTAACCTGCTAAGCGGATTGTTCCAAGGTAGCACACAAAAACCAAGACAGGAAAAATTAAACAGTGAAAACAACATTAAAGGCCATATATATATATATATATATATACATATATATAACAAAAGAATGATGAAGAACTCGATATTATGTAAATAGAGGAATTTATCTGTAAGTATATAATATAGGACAATCAGTTAGTTGTCATAATAAAACTCAGATGGCTTCTATGACAATATCTCTGTTGGAAATGGAGGAGGAGGGTTAGGGTTAGGGTTAGGAGGAGGAGGAGCCTTGGAAACGACCAGCTGCATCCACCAAGCCCCAACCCACACCACACCTTCTGCTCTTGTTGTTCTGAAAGCATCTCCCTTGGCAACAACTCCATCAATCACCATTAACATTCATGTTCTGTCGTCAGTCACATGAATCACATCATTCACATCCTGGACACCACACCGCATCTCGGCTAATCAGTCCTACCAGCGATACAACAAGCTTTACCACAGAACTACCACTACTAGCGCCTACACTGCAACAACGTACCACTACTAATACTAATACCTATACTGTCACACCTTTGCCACTACAACAAACTGCTATGACTACTAGTACCCATACTGTCACAATCATACTACTACTACTAGCACCCATACTGCAACAACGTACCACTATAATACTAACACTTGCACAACCACAGTTCTACCACTACAACAAGCACCAATACTAACGCCCACACTGCAACAATGTACCACTACAGATACTAACGCCTATACTGACACAGCTCTACCACTACTACAAACACCAATACTGCTGTGACTACTAGTTCCTATACTGTGACAATCATACCACTACTACTACTATCACCCACACCGCAACAATATAACACTAACAATTCTAACACCTACACTACCACTACTAGCAC
>NC_069003.1:5043118-5043801 GCF_001194135.2 Octopus bimaculoides
AACACCACCACTACCAACACCACCACTACCAACACCACCACTACCAACACCACCACTACCAACACCACCACTACCAACACCACCACTACCAACACCACAACTTTTACCAAAAAAACCATCACCACCACCACATAAGTTGCCACCACCGCCACCAACCAACACTACCAGAACCACCAATACCATCACAACCAGAGCCATCTCCACCACCAGCATCACCAGTAGCATCGCCAAAGCCACAACCACTAACAACACATAAGCCGCCGCCGCCGCCGCCGCCACCACCACTACCACCGCCACCAGTAATCAAGTACTCTATCTCTGCCCCCTCCCTCGCTACCCACCTTACAACAAACATCACCGCTCAGAAGGTTAATTCAGACATGTCTTTGTTAGTTAAACTGTGATTTCCCCAGAGATGGACGAGAAATTACTGATTGTCTGACATAAACAGTATGGGATGTAGTGTATGGCTGGTAGTGTGTTTGGTTTATGGAGTATATGGTGTGTGTATGTGGGACGCGATGTATGGGATGTAGTTGTGGAAGGTGTGCCGTTACGTGTATTGCAGTGTGATGTATATTGCATATACGAATATATGTGTGTGTATATATATATATATACACACATAAACATGTATATATATATATATATATATATATATATATATATATATATATATATAT
>NC_069003.1:5044130-5046160 GCF_001194135.2 Octopus bimaculoides
TTATTTAATTATTAATTTTAATTATTAATTTTTCTGTATGTGATAGTGGATTTTCATCGATGAGTTCTTGAAAATTGGTTATTTTCCCTAAAACTATATATTTTATATATATATATATGTATGTATGTATATCCGTACACATATACGTATATCCATACATACATTAATACATTCATTTAATACATACATACATACATATATACATACATACATACATACATGCAGGCTTTATACAAAAAAAATACGTACTGGGTACGATTCATTCGACTAAAAATTCTTCAAAGTGGTGCTCTAGCATGGCCACAGTCAAATGACTGAAACAAGTAAAATAAAATAACGTAAAGAACATGAATCTACCAAATCAGTCACGTGTTCTTGTTCTTCACACATTTTGAAAACTTTAATTTCAAACAAAATGGAGGATCATTAAAATTTAAGTTCAAAGTTTAATTTTGCCTCTTAAATTAGCAAAACAGCTTTTAAAATATTTGCTATTTCAAAGACAAAACATCTTTTATCTTATGTCTTTTAGTTGTTGCAATCATTAGACTGTGGCCATCCTGGGGCATCGCCTTGAAGAATTATTGGTCGATAGAATCAACCTCAATACTTACTTCCTTTTATTAAAACCTGATGCTTATTCAATCGGTGTCATTTGCTGAACCGCTAATTTACAGGAACGTAAACACACCAATATTGGCTGCCAAGCAGTAGTTGAGGACAAACACAAACACAGACATACATCCGTATACATACACACAAACACACACACACACACGCGCACACATATAGTGAGAGTTTACAAAAAAACAACCAAAGACGAAGACGGGTGCGTAAACAACAAACAGATGTATTAGTTTAACGCTCGGGAAGTGAGAAAGTCATTTACGTTTCGCGCCTATGCTCTTCGACAGAAAGTAACACGATAATATAAACAGGGAGAGAAAATAGAAAAAGGTTTAGCGATCTTATCATGCGTCAGCAGTACGCACTCGATGGCTTTCACGCTGCTCTGGGATAGTTGCACCTCTACCAGGCGGCAGCTCTTTTGAACAATCTACAGGACCTCTGGTCCTCAGTTTCCATAGCCTGTCGGCGCTGCAGAAAACTTTCTGCCAATGCGCGCTCTTTTTTTCGGTGGCATGTTTGTATTATCTGGAAAAGGAAAATAGGTTTTAGTGTACCAAGTGATTATCGATTCTATTATTAGCTAACAAAAGCCCCTTTTATTCTGTCTTCCCGCATAAAGTAACAGCGAATGTCGCATAAAGTGAAACTGGTGCAGAGCTTTCTGAAAGATACGTTTAGCTTTCGCTAGTGGAAGCAAAACTCTTATTTAAAAGTTGATTGTTGTTTAAAAAAAAAGGCTAGAACCTCAATGCTAAAACGTATTTGGAACAATGGACAAGAGTCGAAATATTATAATGGATGGGTAAATAAGCATCCTTAAAGAGAAACGACGCATTGGTAGGTAAACAAAAGTATCAACAAATAGAAGAGAGGGAAGGGAACATCACCTTTCAAGTAACTCAGAATAGGTAAAAGTAAGCTTGGCAAAGTTTAATTCAGTGTAAACACGGAGATTAAGGATTGTTTGGTATTGGATATTCATCGCGTACAGTGTTCCTGGTCAATTTAATCAAAGTCAAAAATATTCTCTAATGCCAATATACGACGAAATAAATTTAAAAAGTATGGAAGACCCTAAATGCAAAAAAAAAAAAAGAACTATGTATATACAACGAATTTGGAAAATATTTTAAATCAACAAATATTTATTTTCATGAAAGAAAACGATCCATTGAAAACGATCTGTGTATCAAAACTAGTAATACTGCTAAGGACTACGGTCGACTAAACAATATACTGTGAACTTCACTGGATGACGATATTCTACGTCAAGCTCTACCTTATATAGAAGTAGTCTTACCCCTAACTATACACTCAGGATATAATCAGCCATTCATATATACTGGATTCCTTTAGGAAATCGTATATAACATACCGATGGATTATCTACTCCTCATATA
>NC_069003.1:5047716-5049194 GCF_001194135.2 Octopus bimaculoides
GAATGACAGCGAAACGGGCTGATTACTACCTAGCTCAGATACCAGGAAACCCCAAAATGGCTGAAGTTCAAAAGATAGTGCTCATGGGAACTGCCCATATCCTACGTAAAATACTGTCTATGTGATCTCAAATTTTAAAGCAAACACATAATTTTCTTATGGTTTCTTAAACATTCACTTGAACAAAACTGTACAAATCCAAATATATGGTACCCTAGGCATAACACCTACATGAATTCTAACTTGTTGTCTCTTGAGGTCTCTGGGTGAGACTTGGATCCAACTTGTACAAATGCAAAACAAAAGTCAAACATAAAATAATAATAATAATAATAATAATAATAGGAATAAAGATTATCCTTATTGTCATCGGAGCATTGGGTTCAAAGCTACCCAATCTGAACAAAAAGCAATCGAAAACTTTAGAAATACCCTACAATCTAGGTTTATTGTAAAAGTCGGCATTACTAGGACAGGAAACAAACAAGAACACGTCTTCCTTGTTCCAGCATCAACGGTTACACATGGTTCCGGGTTCAGTCCCACTCCATGGCATCTTGGGCAAATGTCGATGGATAGTGTCTGTATGCATCATTTACATATTGTGTTATGTTGATTCAGATTGAAGAATTATACTAAAAATATCACGGCACACCGTCGGCTACTATGACGAGGGTTCCAGTTGATTCAATAAACGGAACAGCCTGCTCGTGAAATTAACGTACAAGGGGCTGAGCACTCGAAACCTTAACGTTGGATCAGATTTACACTAAAAGGAGAGAGAAAAAAATAAAAACCCTAAATGCTACTCAGGTGGAGCGATCACGAAACCTCACGATTGGAAACCAAGCTTCGTAACTACACCTATGGCCATAGCTACGTCTAGTATCTTCTCCCATATGAAATAATACAGGTCAACTGAAGAAGGGGGAGGTGACTGGGTGATGGGATGAGCTTGGGTTTCGCCTTCAAGCAGGGTTTTTTCTTTTTTAATATATTTCTTTCTAACAAGGCGACCTCATAACGCAGACGATTTATGAGCGTGTGTTTAAGTCTGCACGTGTGTACGTAAGTGCGGTGTGTGTGTGTGTGTGTGTGTGTGTGTGTGTGTGTGTTTATTTGTGGCGTGTGTTTGTGTGGAAGAACGAGAGATAGATGGAGTAGGTGGAGGAGGGGGGAACGTTTTAATATCGCCTCCTTCTTCAGTGGATTAATGCGAATATGTAAACACGCGTGTTTTCAATGTTTGTGCGAGGTATGTCGCTCTGTTGTGCTTAGCTTCTTTATCTGAATATGAATGTTATGTTTTATTGTGAAGGTAGATGTGGTGGTGGTGGTGGGGAATTGGTTGGAGAAAGAGAGACAGAGAGAATGAGGGAGAGACAGGAGAGAGAAATGGGAGATTAAGGTGTAGACAGAATGAGAGAAGTGATGATTGCATTTTGTGTGTGAATATATATATATATATATATATATAT
>NC_069003.1:5049604-5050566 GCF_001194135.2 Octopus bimaculoides
TATATATATATATATATATATATATATGAATGTCTATACATCAATACATGCACACATATGCATACAAATACATGTGTGTTTATGTATGCATATATATGTGTTTGTGTGTGTCTCTGCATTGGTGTATGTGCATGTTGCAGTTGTACCTGTGTGTAGTATACGTGTGCGGCTGTTTATCAAGGCATGTGTTTATTGGTAAATGTTTGCCTTTATAACCTCCCAATTAAGCTTATCTCTCTTCGCCCTATTTCTCATTCTCACTTTCCTCATCCCTCCACCTTTCACGCCACTATCCCCCCCACACACACACTCTGTGTGTGTCTCTCTCTCCCCTTCTCTCTTTTCCATCTGTTCATCTCTCTCCATCCCCCCCTCTCTCTCTCTCTCTGTCTCTTTCTTTCTCTCTTATAAAATGTCGTCCTTGCATTTACTCTCCGCCATTAAACTTTCTCTTCTTTTCCACCTAAATATTATTTTTTACCTTTCACACCTGTCTCTGTCTTACTCTCTCCCTCTCTATCTCTATATCCCACTCTATCTCTTATCACTATCTCTCCCAATCTTTCATTTTATCTCTCTTTCTCTTTCCTTTTTCTCTCTTTCTCTCTCCCTCCCTTACTTCTGCATATACCTCTCTCCATTTATCTTGACATACTTCTATGTCCATTGTCCACTGTTCTCTCTCTCTCCATCTATCTATCTATCTATCTATCTATCTATCTATCTATCTATCTATCTATGTCTGTCTGATTCTCTGTCTGTCTATCTAACTATATGTCTGTCTGTCTGTTTGTCTGTCTCTGTCTATCAATCTGTCTATGAATCTATTTATTACCTATCTGTCTTTCTCGCTCGCTCGCTCTCTCTCTCTCTCTCTCTCTCTCTCTCGCTCTCTCTCTCTCTCTCTCTCTCCATCTTTCTCCCTATCTCTGTCTGTCTGTCCGTCTGTCTATCTATCTATC
>NC_069003.1:5050656-5052355 GCF_001194135.2 Octopus bimaculoides
TATATATATATATATATATATCTGTCTGTCTGTCAATCTATCTATCCATCTATCTGTCTAGCTATCTATCTATCTATCCATCTATCTGTCTATCTATCTATCTATCTATCTATCTATCTATCTATCTACCTATCTATCCATTCCTTTTCCAAACAGTCTCTCTATCTCTACTACTTTCGTTGTCATCTATTCAATGTACCTCTACTCTTCCCCACAATGTACTCCCTCTCCCCTACTCCCTCTATTACTCACTTCCATTCTCCATTTCCCTCTCCATTTAACCCTCTCTCGCTCTCTCGCTCTCCCTTCGATGTCTGAACCCTCAACACAACAGCAGAGAGTTCCATTAGCCACCAAACCATTAAAAAAAAATGCCCAGGCTCTATGCAGACGTTAATATTACTGACATTGTTTGCAGTTGAGCCATATTGACTCGCTTCTAATACTATTTTCACATCCAGGCCATTAATGGTCGCCCAAAACACATTAAGGATGTTGTGCAGAAATGCATGCCGGGATTCGATTCAATTACTCCCTTCCAATAATAACAAAACTCCTTCCTCACCTTCCCTATCTCACTCACTTTCTCTCTCCCCCTCTCTCCCTCTCTCTTTCACCCATTTCTCTCTCCTTGTCTCTCTTACCCCCACCTTCCCGCTCATGAATTCCTATGCAAACAAATGCGTAAGCACATGTGTGTGTATGTACATAAATGTATGCATATATGCATGTATGTGTGTGTGATTGTGTGTGTATATATATATATATATATATATATATATATATATATATATATATATATATATATATATATATATATATATATATATATATATAGATATATATGTATGTATGTATGTATATATACGTATACACATATACATATATGTATGTGTATGTAGACATATATATGTATACGCAAATACATATATCGGTGCCTTTATTCATCCTCCTACACGCATATACACCTACGTACACAAACACAAAAATACATGCAGACAGCTACGTACACATATACATACATACATAGAAACATAATTCTAGGCATATATATATATATATATATATATATATATATATATATATATACATGCACATACGCATAGTTTTATACATACAGATTTGCACGAAAACGTGTTGAAACAGTAATTCACAAATATAAATATATAGATGTGAACACCGCTAAATACATGTTATATATTTGTGCTGTACAAGTAAATATACATATATTCATAAATATATATACATATATATATATATACGTACTTATATGCTTATACATATGTTCATACATACATATTAATATACATACATGTATAGGAGGCATATATCTATACATGCATCTCAAGGCGCAATAGCACAGTGGTTAGGGCAGCGGACTCGCGGTCGTAGGATGGCGGTTTCTCAAGCGAAAATCCCTAAAGTTCCACAAAGCTCCGGCAGGGGGTGGGTGGCGAACCCTGCTGTACTCTTTCACCACAACTTTCTCTCACTCTTACTTCCTGTTTCTGTTGTACCTGTAATTCAAAGGGTCAGCCTTGTCACACTTTGTCAGGCTGAATATCCACGAGAACTACGTTAAGGGTACACGTGTCTGTGGAGTGCTCAGCCACTTGCACGTTAATTTCACGAGAAGGCTGTTCCGGTGATCGGATCAACTGGAACCCTCGTCGGAACGCTGACGTTAATAAATGCATAA
>NC_069003.1:5053219-5053492 GCF_001194135.2 Octopus bimaculoides
TATATATATATATATACATATATATATATACACATATATATATACATACATATATATATACATATATATATATATACACATATATACATACATATATATATACATATATATCGGCTGGGTGTGCGTGTGCGTAAATATATATATGCACATATAGGTATATACATATATATACATATACATATATATGTATGTATATGCATTGATATATACACACATACATAATTCTCTCTTTCTCGCTCTCTCTCTCTCTCTCTCTCTCTCTCTCTCTCTCTC
>NC_069003.1:5053563-5054333 GCF_001194135.2 Octopus bimaculoides
CTCTCTCTCTCTCTCTCTCTCTCTCTCTCTCTCTCTCTCTCTCTCTCTCTCTCTCTCCCTCTCCCTCACTATACAATAAATGAATATAGGATTCTATCAGCCTTTCGCTAAACATCTACTTTAGCCTTTCAAACCCAGCGTTGTTTCCATTCACAGAAATTCACCACCACCCCCTGCTCTTGCTCCTACTACTACTAACTCTACTCCTCCCCTTCCTTACCTCAGCCACAGCGAGAAAGGTGCGGGGCGCTATAGACATTCCCTAATAATTTGAATAAAGTATAATATATAAATAAGAGGTTGTAAGGAGGTATGAGGACGAAGAGAAGGAGGGGTAGTGGGAGAAGAGAGAGAATACAAAGGATTAATCCCAGGGCTGCAGCATATGTTTGCCAAAGAAATATAATATAAAATAGAATAAAAGCATTTATAGGCCGCCCTGCTTTAGCTATATACACTCACGTATACAAGATTACGCACACGCTTATAGACTCGACACAGCGCGCACACATACATACAAGCGCATACGCACACGCACAGACGCAGCAATGCACGCAGCATTACACGTATTCACACAAACGTAAGTTGTAAATGTCTCTATTGAAAGAGAGACAACTGACTGGTCTATCACACTTTTATCCCGTCAATGAGAGACAACTGAACTCAAGAGGCATAGATACAAACACACATACACGCATATATACACATGCATATACATACATACATACATACATACATACATACATATATATATATACATATATATATAT
>NC_069003.1:5054736-5058164 GCF_001194135.2 Octopus bimaculoides
TATATATATATACACACGCACACATTTGTATATACATATATGAAACAATAGAACCGACACGTTAATATCTCATGAAAATGTTCTCTTCTCTAAATACAAATACTTTACGTTCTCACATATTTAATAAAGGGAGTTGAAAACCTTACTTCAATTAACTGCCAGTATCTAAACAATTTACACTCAAAATGGCCTCTCTTTCATTCTCTCTCTCTTCTTTCTCTCCCTCTGTATCAACGTTTTCTCTTCCACCACTTTTCTGCCATACACGCGCCATTTTCTACCTGCCATTTTAATATAACTCTGCTATACTTTCATGGATTAAAAGCAAAATAATATTTTCTCTCCCATCGTTCTGAAGAAGTACTTTCTACAAAACGGCGGCGGTGACTTCGCTTCACAACGTCACACGAACTTAGACTTTAAACTTTACCAATAAATATACAATTCTGAAGAGAGCGACTATCACTACAAGACACTTTGGATTATGTTTCTTCCACCTTTCTATATTTCTTCCTTGCTCTCACGATTCTGCCAACGAAATGAATATTTTGTCCAAACCGAATCTATTTCTAAAATTAAAATAAAATTTAAATATTACAAATTTCTTTTTTGTACAGTTTCAACAAATATATGTTATCAATAACAATAATATTGTTTAACCATTAATTGATGGCAAATGTAACATGTTGATTACGTCAATTTAAATTAGTGGGTGAGTTTTAGTGCAACTAAGCAATTAGCAACGAATATTATTAGTATTGATTTTTATTAGTAGATTAGTATCCCAACTGGCCTCACAGTAATCGATTTTAATTACTTTCCAAACAATATTTTTTTTGTTTCTTTAGACAGTCATTTTATTAAGCTTTTCAATATGTAGTCTTTTTCCAGCGTCAGCTATTGTGTTTGGGCTCTAATGTCCGTTGGATAAACAAGAGTATTGTTTAATAACAGGCATACCATTATCCCCTGTACATGTTCTTCGGCACATCTCGTCGCTGTTGGACGGTTCCATGTTTGTTGTTCTTTAACAAGAGTTTGTTAAATCCTTGCTTTGCTCTTCGTCATTTCAAAATAAAGGATCGTTGTGGATGGCCACGCTTCAAAGGTTCATAAGATGCAATTATCTGTTTCCAAAAGACAAAGAAAGACGCTCAAATGTTTTCTGTATATGCAGGAATGAATATATATATAAGCCAACGAAAGAAACCTCAACAAGGAGATTAAACCTGAGATTAAACAATAATAATCCTTTCTACTACAGGCACCAGTTCTGAAATTTTGGGAGAGTGAGAATGTGGATTACGCTGACCATAATGCTCAACTGGTACTTATTTCATTGACATGATGAAAAGAAAACTCGCCCTTGGCGGAATTCGAACCTGAACGTAAAGCTTGACGAAATATCGAAGGGTTTTGCCTGGAGAGCTCACAATTCTGCCAGTTCAGCGCTTTCTGATTAAACTTTAATAATAATTATTATAAGTACAACAAACTATCATAAATCAATGAATCGATGTGTGTATATTCGCGTGTGTATATGTGTGTATATACGTATGTCTAATGAAGATGCGTAGCTTAATGGTTAAGGTATTCGACTCGTGATCGAAGAGTAGCGAGTTCGATTCCCGGCGGCGCATAGTGTCCTTAAGTAAGACATTTTATTTCACGTTGTTCCAGTCAACTCAGCTGGCAAAAAGGAGTTGGACCTGTATTACATGGGGCCAGCCTTGTTACACTGTGTGTCACTCTGAATCTCCCTGAGAAGTATGTGAAGGGGTACGTGCGTCTGTGGAGTGCTCAGCCACTTGCACGTTGATCTCACGAGCAAGGTCTTCCATTGCTCGAATCAATTTGAAACCTCGTCATCGTAAGAGACGGAGTGCCTCTTGTGTGTGTGTGTGTGTGTGTGTGTGTGTGTGTGTGTGTATGTATGTATATATGTGTATACATTCGTATGCGTGTATGTGTATGTATGTATGTATATATGCATGTGTGTGTAAATGCATATGTATGTGTGCATCTATGTGTATATATATATTTGTGTTTATGTATATGCATGTATGTGTGGATGGATATGTGTATATGTACGTATGTGCCCTGGCTATATATATATATGTGTGTGTGTGTGTGTGTGTGTGTGTGCGCGTGTGTATATGTTTGTGTATATATATGTATGTGTATGTACGCTTATATGCACATATATGTACGTTTTCTCACATCATTATTTCCAAATCAGGGATCTTATAATACACGTATTGAACCAACAAACATTTCGGTTTTGAGGTCCAATTAAACATGTCGTGAGGGAGGCACGCGTATGAAGGGTGGTGTCGATGCTGAACCCTCAAGAGATAATTATGTAAAACGGGTAAGGGTAGCTAATAAAACACCAACACTTACCCATTGTCTGGGTAGTTTCTGATACAAAAGCAGCTGCGGTAACAATTCTTCGTGGGTAGCTGACAAACTTACGACAGCTATTAAAATGTAATTTACTCGCCATAGTTGTTCGGATTCAAAAAGATATTTGACAACTAAGACGCGTAACACCAGACGATGTCCATATGTGTGTGTGTGTGTGTGTGTGTGTGTGTGTGTGTGTGAAGGCGCGTAGCTTAGTGGTTTAGGGCATTCGGCTCGCGATCGTAAGGCCGTGAGTTCAATTCCCGGCGGCGCATTATGTTCTTGAGCATTATGTTTCTGCTACAAGATGTGGTGGATTCTTAGTTGAGTACCAGAATAACATCCCAATAACCTAACCATTAAGCCATGCATTTTCACGCAGACTCACGTGTCCACAGTTGCTCCCTGTTTTCCGAAATGAAAATCAATTTGCCTTTTTTCTACAAGAGAATTAACTCATGGAGAAAAATTTTAACATTTTGAAATTAGTTTTACTTTTGAGCGTCTAACCTTCCTCGTTAGGGTTTTAATTAAGTTCTCTGTTTCGAGAGGAAAATTTAAGAAATTACTAAGGCGGTACTCCAGCATGGCCGCAGTCAAGTAAAATTCAGTACATTCAGTACAAAAACCAACTTAAACTCTAAATTCATATCATTGGACTCTTTTGGCTATTTTCTCTTAACACCATTCCGTTCTATACATATATTTATACATTTGTGCGTGCGTGTGCACACGCGTATCTCTCTGTTGTCGTGTTTGTGTGTCTGTATGTCTGTGAATGTGTGTGCTAGGAAGCCAAAAGAAAAGTAATATTTCTTCAAAATATCCTGCTATTATGAATAATTTAGTGAATATTAATATGCATTTCTCCAGTATTTCATCAGTTAAATATTTCTTCAACAAAGCGATTCTTTATTATAATGAAGCATTAAAATTTAGTGGTTCTAAGGAATGTATTTGATCATGTGTATGTATATACATATATATATATATATAAATATATATATATATATATATATATA
>NC_069003.1:5058452-5059033 GCF_001194135.2 Octopus bimaculoides
AGGAATAATAGATATTTTAATAGGCATGTACGACTTTTTGATAGAAATAATGTAAAAATCAAGCTTCAGGTGTTTGCAAAATAATGTGAGAGAAATACAAGCTTTAATAATAAGAAAAAAATTTTAAAGACCTGGCTATGTGGTAAGAAACTTGATTCACAATCACATGGTTCCGGGTTTAGTCACACTGCATAGCACCTTGGGCAAGTGTCTTCTTCTATAGTTTCGGGTCGACCAAAGCTGTGTGAGTGGATTTGATAGACGGAAACTGAAAGGAGCCCGTCATATATAAAGATATATGTGTGTATATATACATATGTGTGCGTGTATAGATAGATAGATAGATAGATAGATAGATAGATAGATATTGATATTTGTAGACAGACAGACAGACAGTGTGAGAGAGAGAGAAAGAGAGAGAGAGAGAGAGAGAAAGATGTCTGCGTATGTACTAGCTTTGAATTGTTTTTTTTTTATTTATTTTATTTGGATGTTGATTATATTATTTTATGCCAAACCTAGAAAGATGGTTAGCAATGTCAAAGAGTCAATCGATTCCGCGATACCGTTTACTGGTGGCT
>NC_069003.1:5064065-5064472 GCF_001194135.2 Octopus bimaculoides
ATATATATATATATATATATATATATATATATATAGAGAGAGAGAGAGAGAGAGAGAGAGAAAGAGAGAGAGATATGTATATGTATATATATATGTATATGTATATGTATATACCCGCACGCACAATTTCTGTGCCATACGAAGTCTATCATTTTAATAGCATGCATATATACATATCCTAAACACACCACACACACACAAATGCTGCTAACTGTGCACTATAAAATAACTTGTTTTCAGTTTATCGATCTTCGATACGGGAAAAATTTACAATCTTCTAAGTAAATAAACCACTGTTATTGCTGAAATTTCTTTTTTATACTTTCTATGGACGGCTCGAAGCTTACGAACTTCCTATACCTTGATCCTTGGATCGTACCTTTACATATCGTTATATATATATATAT
>NC_069003.1:5065811-5066210 GCF_001194135.2 Octopus bimaculoides
GATGGCAAGGACAGGGTAAGAAAGGGAGAGGGAGAGAGCGAGGGGGGGCATTGGAGAGTTGGATTTTGGTGCGGGGGGGGGGATAAGGGGAGGAGAGGGAGGGAAGAGGTGATGAAAGATGAATTAGAGGGAACGTATGGGAGTTGGTGAGAGAGAGAGAGGGAGAGAGAGAGAGAGAGTTGGTGTGAGATGATAAAGTTGGGTCAAACGAAAGGATAGAGAGCAAGATTAAAGTGTATATGTGTGTTAATAGATATTATACACACACACGCATACACACACACATAGACACATATATATATATCTATAGGTATGTATGTATACATACAGACGTATATATTATACTTATATACATATATGATGGATATATATATATATGTATATATATATATATATATA
>NC_069003.1:5066702-5068430 GCF_001194135.2 Octopus bimaculoides
TATATATATATATATATATATATATATATATATATATATGTATGTATGTATGTATGTATGTATGTATGTATGTATATAGTGAGAAAGAGGCAAAGAAAGTGGGGGAGACAGAGAAACACTGAGAGAGATAGACTGACACCAACAGACAGACAGACAGACAGACAGATAGATTGAGAGATTGGTGGTACAGTAGACAGATGGAGAGTGAGCAGTGCAAATTGATTTCACTGCAACAATAAAAGAGAAAACAAATGCTTTGGAGATTGTCTTGTAAACCCGTGGAGACATCTCTTGTCACAAATCCATGTACTTGTCGTCTACTTCCGGTGGAACTCTTCAACGTCGCGAAAAGATTTGGTCTTCTGATTCATTTTATCAATATTGGATGCCAGCACTGGTCACGTTGTCTCGCACACAAATACAAATAAAAAAAAATGTGTATAAATATATGTACGTGTGTATGTGTGTGTGTGTGTTTATGTATGCATGCATATATATCTATATTTTATTTATGAATGTAAATATATATACATTCATATACACATGTATGTATCTTTATTAATTCATAAAGATTTTTAAAATATCCACAAACACACATATATATGTAAATGCATATATGCATATCTATGTATAAATGTATGTAGGATATATATATATATATATATATATACACACACACACACACACATACGATGAAAATTTTCTACACAGGCATATGTATTTGCGTTTTTGCATATCCAAGTCATTATCCCAGTCGTTTTTCATGTCTGCATGTATATACCTACACATATATACATATACATAAATGTATATGTATGTATGAATGTATGTATGTATAGATAAAATGATAGATATACATAGATAGATAGATAGATAGATAGATAGATAGATAGATAGATAGATAGATAGATAGATAATGCACATGTATTAATGGCGTGCATCTGTTCCGTTATATACCAATGTACCTACGTCTTTCCGTCAATTTGGTTTTCAATCTAAATATTCAATTATTTATTTATCTATGAACATTTTTTTTATTCATTTATCGCTGTGTTTACTAATTTAACTCTATAAATATATATATATATATATATATCTGTTTGTCATCTTTATTCATCTTTTTGTTTAATATTATTGCTGTCGGCCGAGTCTGTCGTGAAAGTTGCTCCGCCACCTTCCCTTATTTGGGTAGACAAGGCAGTGTTCATCGTACTGGTGGCCATGGTGAAAGAATATGTGTGGTGGACACGAGCGAAAGGTTTAGTGACAAACACTTTCCTCTCTGGCCATCAACTTTTTCAAGCACCACTTAAGAAGTAAGGTGAGAATAGAGAGGCAAGTTTTGTCTCGTGAACGATTCAATAAAAGGTGGGTGAATGTAGCAAAGATGGTACGTGCGAATGACAAAACCACTTTGAGCATGATCCTGTAAATCGAAAAATGAGAGGGAGAGAGCACTTTGCTCTCATGTGTTTATTCCCTTCCTGCCTGAGGTTACCGTGGTCTTTTCCGTAGGCTTTTCGTTGCACGAATAAACCTAATATTTCTTTTTTACATTTTTAATATTTTCTGTGGTACACGACCCCTTTTGATCGGAATTTTATTTTTTTCCTTTTTTTCTATTTTCGAAAAGACAAGCTCATAAAATTGTATTTTGCACCCTCTATGTTCGGCCCTCTGTGGCTAATAAAGAAGCGTATCTAGCTGTGTTCCAAGCTATTTCACAAT
>NC_069003.1:5068638-5069580 GCF_001194135.2 Octopus bimaculoides
TATATATATATATATATATATATTTCTATCTTTCTATCTCTCTCTCTCTCTTTCTCTCTCTCTCATTTTTCTCTCTATCTCTCACTCTCCCTCTGTCCAAACTTTGACTTACAACAGTTTAACATTATAGCAGCGATATATATATATATATATATATACACATACACATACATGCATATATAAATCCATGCATACATACATTCATTTATGAATCGGTTTATATATTTCTCTGTATCTATTCATTTTTTGCTATCTATCTATCCATTTGTCTATTTATTTATCTATCTATCTATCTATTTGTCTATTCAACTATCTATCTTTCTATCTATCTATCAATTTATCTATCTCTCTATATATCTGTCTATCTATCTATCTATTTATCTATTTATCCATCTATCTATATATCTGTCTATGTATTTTTCTATCTATCTATCTATCTATCTATCTATCTATCTATCTATCTATCTATCTATCTATCTATCTATCCATCTATTAGTCTATATGCGCCTCTCTATTGCAACCTTCGTCGCTCCCTGCACACAAACTGTTTTTGTATTTAGTATAGTTACGTAGTGTAAAGTGTCATGAAGGCAATTGTCCCGACGAGGGATTCCAAGGTTCACCACCATCTGTCCCATAAAATTATCACGTGATACCGCCAGCACGCGCCAAAATCTCGTAATGGAGCTTCGAGATTCAGCCATTATCTAAAAAGTGACAGTTCCTTATAAAACTTGATTTTTATGTCTGCATTTGCGTGAATGCATAACTTCCACCCATACCACCACACATATTTACGCACATATATACACGTACTTGTACTCATATATATATATATATATATATATATATACACACATATATATACATACATATATATGTACATACATATACACATATATATATACATATATATGTATATATGTATGTATATGTATTTAC
>NC_069003.1:5069633-5072045 GCF_001194135.2 Octopus bimaculoides
ATATATATATATATATATATGTGTGTGTGTGTGTGTGTGTGTGTGTGTGTATAATCTATATATACATATATATGTACATATACACACATATATGTGTACGTGTGTGTGTGTGCACAAACACAAGGATATATTTCATACGATATATACCCCACACAACATATGTATGTATGTCTCTGTATGCATACATACATACATACATACACACATTCATACGTACATACATACATACTTACATACATACATACATACATACATATATACATACTTACATGCATACATACATATATACATACATGCTTATGTACATACATACACACATATATGCATACATACATACATACATACATGCATACATACATACATACGTACGTACATACATACATGCAAACATGCGTATTATATGAATTTAAAGTTCGACCTCACAAGTGGCCCACTGTTTCACCGTGTTATCACAGTCTCGTCAGAGGTCACAATGTCAAAATCAACAGCTTTCATCTTATTTATGCAGGTCACATTAAAAAAACAGAAAAGACAACAAAACGACGTAACTGGAAAAAGAAAAAAAACACATACACATACACAGTTGGGAGGAAATTGATTTTTAATCAATAAAACAACAATGGAGTCGGCACAGCGCGAACCGTTAGTAAAACCAATATTCCGATTTTAACTTAACATTCGCTTATAATAGGAAGAAGTAAAGTGTGAAAGCTATTCAAAGAGGGCGGCGCAATGTTTGTAAAGATGGCGGGAGGGTTACTAATAATTATAACCAATATTTCACTTCAAATGGTTTAACTATTGAATTAGTATTTAAGAAAACTTAATATCTCGTTTGACCTTTTTAAAGTTTTTATTTCTTTTACAAGTTTTAGCGGTTAGGATTCGGCCATGCTGGAGCACCACCTTTTAGCCGAACAAATTGTCCGCAGTGGTTATTAATTTTTAAGTCAGATAATTATTTGATCCGTCTCTTTTGCCGAACCGCTGTGTGGCGGGGACGTAAACAAACCAACAGTCACCAAGCGGTGGGGAGACAAACACGGAGATACACACGCAAGCAGACACACACATACAAATAAATACATATACGCATACATACATACATATATATATATATATATATATGTGTGTGTGTGTGTGTGTGTGTGCGTGTGTGTGTGTGTAATGAAATAAAATTAAAATAAAACACACAAAAAAGAAAAACACAAGTCTAGAGCACGTTCAGACTTGATATTATTGGGTTGACGCTCGGAGAAAGAAAAAGTTATATTGTGCAATAGCGGTTCGACAAAAAAGACCGATAGAATAAGTACTAGACTTACAAAGAATAATTGCTGGGGTCGATTTGTTCGACTAAGAGTGGTTCTCCAGCATGGCCGCTGTCAAATCACTGAACCAAGTAGAAGAGTAAAAGAATAAAAAGAATATATATAAACGTGTGTGTGTGTGTATGTGTGTATGTGTGTATGTGCGTGAGTTTGTGCGTGTGTGTGTAGTTTGTGTATAGTGTAATATCGTACGAATGAATAGGTGAGGATGATGCTTGGTTTAAAAATATAGATTCGAAAATTCACCGTTAGTTCGAAGAATATTCAGATTGGGCAGCGGCGGCGGTGAAAAGCGTGAAAACATAATTCCGTCTGGCAAATTAAAATTTAAATTTATGAATTTAATAACATTGAAATGTTTTAGTCCTCTTTCAGTATCAAAGACTCTAATGAATATAAACGTAACTCTATGAATATTTAAATTTAATATCTTACGTAAGATAGAAGTTAACGTACTACTTTTCTAATAATTTATTTCAACAGTCTTTTTACAAGAAAAACTTATACTATATTCTCTTGTAAATTTTAGTTTTGTCTCTTTAATTAGAGAATTATTTTATATATTCTTTATTTTTTCACTGAAAAATATGTTTTTCAATATATTTTGCCTAATGGTAACTAAATTTAAAACATCAGGCTTTTTTTTTTTTAAATAACAAATTTAACCGACAGATAATTTAAATGAGTTATTGATTTGAATTATTAATAATAATAACGCTACCCTCTTATAAACATAACACAATCCCATCACATCATTTCATATTCTTTTTCTTCTTATTATTAATCGATACAAAATATTATTTCAAGCACGTTATTTCGTTCCGTTAATGTTCTTCAATCTATGTCTACGCCGTATTTCAATGTTAGTCGAATGCAAGCTTAACTAATACAGCTTCAACAACATAGATTAAATTAGATTACTCCATTCCTCCATCTTTTTTTTTCCTTTTTACAGCTAGGCTAAATGCCGAAATGAAACAAATTTGCATATATATATATATATGTGTATATATATATATATATATATATGTGTGTATATATATATATATATATATACATGTATATATACATGTATGTATAC
>NC_069003.1:5072404-5073073 GCF_001194135.2 Octopus bimaculoides
TATATATATACATTAATACATATATATATATAATATAAATAATATATATATATATGCTTATATACATACCTATATGTACATACTTACAACTATACGTGTATATATATATATATATATGCATATGTGCGCATAGGACTTCACGAAACGTGTACAACAAAAAATACGAAGTATGAGTACATGGAATATGAACTATTCTTTTGAACAACGAAAGACACAAATGGAAAACAAGACAAACCACATAAAGAACGACCCTTCATCAGTTGTTAGGTGTTTTTCTACTCTCGAATTTCGAGTATTTAACAACAATATACGCTTTTGATAAAACAGTTGCTCCAGCAAAGCAAATTGAATAAAATTTGGGAGTTGTTTCGATGCAACGTAGTTCTCCGAGAATACAAGCATTCTTCAGGCGATATACGAGTGTCGTCAGACAGACAGACAGACAGACAGAGGGACAATCGGACGGACGGACATAGATAGATAGATAGATAGATAGATAGATAGATAGATAGATAGATAGATAGATAGATAGATAGAAAGGTTTTGGTGAGTGTATATATATTTTTATTAATCTAAAGCTGCAGCAAAAGAGTGACTCAAGGGTCGACAGTTTCGTGTGTTGGTATTTATCAAAGTTGCATAAACAGCTGTGCATGTGTGTATATATAT
>NC_069003.1:5073910-5074752 GCF_001194135.2 Octopus bimaculoides
ATACATACATGCAAACACACATACACGCATACATACATACATATATATATATACATACATTACATGCACACACATACAGACATATATACATATATACATACACGCATACATACAAGCACATGTATACATACATGCATGTATGCATACATACATAAACGCATACATACATACATACATACATACATACGTACGTACATGCATATATACATTACATACACACATACATATATACATACCCACACATCCATACACACACACACACACTATCGTAACACTTGTATTCTGAATGTTTATGTAAGAAAGAAAGAAAGAAAGAAAGAAAGATAAAAAGAAAGAAAGATAAAAAGAAAGAAAGAGTAGAAGCGTCGTGGGAGGGAGTGTAGAAGTGACTTTTGTTTTATTATTATTGGCGAGAGATTAAATAAAGTCTATTGGTGAGCAAACTTCTGTTTCTGGGTGGGGAAAGGGGTGGCGGGTGGCGGCGAATGAAATTACTTTATCGATTAGTCAGTCCTGAAAGTTCATTTTTCCCAACATTGACTGCTATTAAGTTGTATAAACAGTCTGGAATGGCATGGAATTAAGAGTGTGGTGTCGATTCACCTGTGTCACAGAATTGTGTGAGAGGAATTATGGGTACACACGATAATGGCGTTAGGCGCTTTCATAGATAATACAACGTTCAACACACACACACACACACATACACACACACACACACACACACACACACACGCTTACCTCACGCAAATAACTACACAAAGACCCGAATGCACACACATACACACATATAGAAGCACACACACGCACACACACACGGGCTGTTTATACATTATTGTTGT
>NC_069003.1:5075586-5076181 GCF_001194135.2 Octopus bimaculoides
TTATTATTATTATTATTATTATTATTATTATTATTATTATTATTATTATTATTATTATTATTATTATCATTATTATTATTATCATCATTATTATTATTATTATTATTATTATTATTATTATTATTATTATTATTATTATTATTCAATGAGAGAGAAGTGCACACCATGAAAGTGACGCTGGGACAAAATTTACGAAGCCCAGTATACTTAACATGACTACTTGTCTAATACGAGTACACCTGGCACGTGCATCACAACCATATGTGCGCGACATACTGATATCATATCAAGATAAACAGCTGATGACATCGCAGGTGGGGACCCAGCTAGAATTTTCTTCAGGCCGAGTAGCCCACTCCGCTCAAAAGATTCCTGAATAAGAGTTGTTTAAGGATGTTGAACGAAACAACAATATTTCCGGAAGTGAATTACTCAAACGCCAAAGAATTCCTCTCAACACATGGCTATGTATATATAAATATATGTATATATAAATATATATACATATATATGTATACATACACACATATATACATACACACACACACACACACACACACACACACACACACACATATATATATATATATATATA
>NC_069003.1:5078419-5083888 GCF_001194135.2 Octopus bimaculoides
ACACACACACACACACACACACACACACACACACACACACACACACACACACAAAGACACAGATACACAAACACACAGACACACACACACACGCATACACACACGCACATATACACACACACACAAACACACACTCATGCACGCAAACGCAGTTACTCATTTCTACGTTTTAGCTTCGAACTGTCAATATTCTTACCCACCATCGCACCGGATGTTACAATCTGCAGTGTTTGGGAAACAACAACAGTAATCTCCCTTTTACATTCTTCACTTTCTTTTCCACGATGTTCTTCTGTTACTGAACGTTTCCCTCCTCCCCTTAAACATCATCACCATCCTATTCATTATCGTTATACTCATCATCATCGTCGTCATCATCATCATCATCATCATCATCATCATCATCATCATCATCATTATATTCTTTATCATCATCATTGCCAATTTCCCTGCCTTCTTCCTCTTCATCATCAACATCAGCAGCAGTAGCAGCAACATCATTGTCATCAGCGTTCCCATTCCGCCATTGCAACCATCAACGCTACGGCTATTAGTGCACCATCAACTACAATCTCTTGTGTTCGCCTACTACAGCTATAGAATTGTCATAGAGAATGCAGGGTGAGATTAAAGGGTGAATTTTACGAAAACCAGATAAGGAAGAGTAGGAGGAGGAGGAAGAGGAGAGAAGGAAGGAAAGAAGAAGGCGAATAAAAATTGTAATAGTAGGCAAGGTGCATGCAGGCAGTGTGCACCAAAGAAGAACAGAGATCAGTGATCCAATTTCTCTGGTATGAAAATATGTCTGGGACTGAAATTCATCGCAGGATTTCAGTATAATATGAAGGCAGCACTCTTCAGGGTTAGAAGTGGGTATGAGTGGATCTACAAGTTCAAAAATGGCCGGACAAGTGTAAACTACGAAGAGAAAACAGGACACAGATCAATGTCTACCACTGACGTGAAGATTCATCAGGCTTGAGAAATGGTTCTGGCGAGCGGACGAGTGACCCTCGATGAAGTAGCATGTTCTTTGCAAATTATTCATGGTTCTGTACGCAAGATTGTCCGCAAGCTTCGCTTGCCTTTCGTCTGTGTGAGATGGATGCCAGGAGAGCTTACCAAAGCGCATAAACGAAATCGTGGGGAGGTCTCTCAACGGTTACTTGACCGCTACAACGATAAAGGCAACATTTTAAGAGAATAGTCGCAGAAGATGAGATTTGTGTCCAGATCTCAAGCCTTCCGACTATCATCTCTTTGGACTGCTCAAACATTCTTCACCAGGTCAACAATTTGCTGAGGACGAAGAAGCGCAGGAAGCGGTGCATAAATAGCTGTGCGAATAATATCCGAAAATCTTCTCCGATGGAATAAGCAAGCTTGTGAGCAGCTAGAGGGAATGTATTGAATGTGACCCCCTGCATACTTATTCCATCGGTCTCTTTTGCCGAACCGCCAAGTTACGGAGACCTTAATACACCAAGATCGGTTGTCAATCGATGGTAGGGGGACAAACAGAGACACAAATAGACACACACATAAATATATACAGTTTCAGTCTACCAAACACACACACACACGTGTATGTGTGTGTGTGTGTATGTGTGTGTGTGTGTGTGTGTGTGTGTGTGTGTGTGTGTGTGTGTGTGTGTGTGTGTGTGTGTGTGTGTGTGTGTGTGTGTGTGTGTGTGTGTGTGTGTGTGTGTGTGTGTGTGTATGTGTGTGTATTGTGCGCGCGCTTGCATGCACTCAGAATGCGTTTGAATTTTTTTTCTTGATATCATGATATTTCGCACACAATGTTTCTGCTCAATATCAATATATGAATGCTGGATTGAATAGAAGCAGTGAATGAATTAGAAATGATTCTAAATAGAACCGTTTAAATCGTTCTCGAACGACACAGTATAGATGTTCTTTAATGCAGCTCAGAGTAATAAAAATTAAATTCTCTCCACTTGGTGTGTTTCGTTTTTTAAAATATTTTTTACCACTTATATTTTGACCCTGGGAAGTCTAATTTTTCTTCTGTCTACCGACTAGCGAAATTTAATCAATGCCAATGTTTGATATCCGTGCGACTACATCCTGGTTTGAATTAATCAATGGTCTTCCTAAATTTTAGTGGGTGGTACCTTGAATTTTTGCTTAGTTTTTGTTCTTAAAAGATGACTCATCTATCTCTCTCTTTGTTGCATTATCTTAGCTGTAGGATAGTCACTCCATATTTTGTTTTTCAATTGCATGCTAAGCATCTAGTTTGGAATTAGCAGATACAATTGTTGTCGCACCATAAGTAGAAGCATTGTGAATTGAGAAATTTAATGAATAAGTTTGAAAGGCGTAATAAATGCATTTGAATATTTTAATGTTATATTTCGGACACAAATACTCTTTGCAAGATAGGAGTTGGAATAAATGGTTGGATAATAAGATAGAAAAGAGAAATGGGTCAGAAATGAAGAGATATATAAATACATACTTATACACACACACTCACAGAACACATGCTTGTACATGCATACATATGTACATACACCTTTATACATACATATACATATATAGTTAACCGTGGTTAGGGCAGCGGACTCGCGGTCGTAGGATCGCGGTTTCGATTCCCAGACCAGGCAAGTGTTTATTGAGCAAAAACACCTAAAGCTCCACGAGGCTCCGGAAGGGGGTGGCGAACCTGCTGTATTCTTTCACCACAACTTTCTCTCACTCTTACTTCCTGTTTCTGTTGTGCCTGTAATTTCAAAGGGCCAGCCTTGTCACACTGTGTCACGCTGAATATCCCCGAGAACTACGTTCAGGGTACACGTGTCTATGGAGTGCTCAGCCACTTGCACGTTAATTTCACGAGTAGGCTGTTCCGTTGATCGGATCAACTGGAACCCTCGTCGTCGTAACCGACGGAGTACCACGCTTAACCACTGAGCGCTTTCTAATCTCTTTTACCTATTTCTGAATCCCTTTTTCCCGAGTCATTTAAAATCATAGGACCGCTTTCCTGGTTTCCGTGGCATAAGTATTCCCCACCTGGATGGGACGCCAACCTATCTCTAGATGCCTCATTTTTGCCAGCTGAGAGAACTGAAGCAGGCCGGTCCAGGAATCGAAACCACAATCTTACGATCGTGAGTTCAACACCCTAAACACTAAGCCATCCACCTACACACACACACATATATATACTTGTGTGTGTTTTATTATTGTTATTATTATTATCATTATTATTATTATTATTACTGTTCAGTAGTTTTATTTTTATAACGTGCTTTCACTTCACTACCGAGCGCAGCTCTGTGCGCCTTGGGTATGTGCTGTGGTTTGCTGTGGTGCTCTTATGTTTACTGTATTGAAAGTGTTTTGCGTAGAATGTGTGCAGTACCCAGTAGTGCAATTGTCTGTATGTTGTATATATTTGTAATTCTTGGTGTTTTTGTTATGTATTTGTCTGAATATTTTTTTATTATACCTAAGGCAACTACTATGATAGGAATTGTTTCTGTTTTTAGATTCCACATTCGAGTTATTATTATTATTATTATTATTATTATTATTATTATTATTATTATTATTATTATTATTATATATCCATGCAGCATGTATACATTATGTTGCACATGCTGTACCTGCAAACATGTATCAGTTTAAGTATTGTTTTTAAATACGAAAAATATGCACTACATACACACAAACACACACACACACACACACACACACACACATACACACGCAAACACACAAACAAACACACTGACACAAACACACACGAGTGTGTTTGTGCGTGTGTGTGTATATAATATAATATATATATATATATATATATATATATATATATATCAGAGACAGACAGAGAAAGAGAGGGAGACGCTACGTTGAAATATAGATATTTATATTCGTGTATACATGCATAAAAATCTGCCATATTCTTGTACACACAAACATATACACGCTCACGTCTACGCATACTTTCACATATTCGTGGAATCAAGCGAACACGAATATACAAAAATACACTTATATATTGAAACATGTATATATGTATAAATATATTTATATGTATATGTGTGTGTGCGTCCGTGTGTGTGTTTGTATGTGTGTGTGTATACATATATATATGTATATAAATATATATATACATATATATACGTATGTATACATATGTATGTATGTATGTATGTATGTATGCATTATGTTCAATGAAACGGAAAGATAATGTGTCACAAGAAGCAAACACACACGTGCACACACGCGCACACACACACACACACGCACATACACGCACTTGCACACACATTCGCTCTAGATCTCACACACACTCACGCATACACAGACACACACACTCACATTATCCGACTCTCTCTTTCTCTCTCTCTTGCTCCCTCTCTCTGTCCCACTCTCCCGTACACACATACATGCACATAATTACGTACACGTTAGTACACTCCAATATACACACACATTCACTCTAGAATTCTCGCGCGCGCGCACGCACACACACACACACACAAACGCATACATATACATGAATACACACACGTACACACACAAGCACACACTCACACTCACTCACACATACATATTCATGTATATGTATACATGCAAAGGCATTCAAATGCATATACAGACACGGATACACACACGCACGCACACACTTTCATTCTAGAACTACACACACATACACCCACATTTATGAACACATACATATACATAAATACGTCCATAGGTACACACAAGCACCCGTTAAGACAAATCATTGCGTAATATTGATATGTTAAGTCTGTACTGAGAAAAGAGGATATCAATGTGGGATGTAGGGTTCGGGGTAGATATCAGGGTGGTGATCGGGTGGTAGAGTTGGCACAATCGTTATACCGAGCAAAATGCAGACGGGTATTTCGTTCGACTTTACGTTCTCAGTTCAAATTCCGCCGAGGTCGAATTTACCTTTTGTCAGTTCGGGGTCGATGAATTAAAAACCAGTTGCGTACTGGGGTCGATCTAATCGACTGACCTCCTTCCCGCAAAAACCTTTGAGCGACATATACCCCTCTCAGATTCACACACTTACTACAGCGGTCCTTCAGCTTTTCTAAGTCCTGTAAAAGAACTCGGAAGTTTGGGCCTCCAACGAGGCTTTTGACGATAGCCTTAAAGCTATGAACTTTTGAGCACTCCTTCCGATATATATATATATATATATATTACGGAGATGTACTTGCATAGCAATGACCTGGTCTGAGATCGTGTGCTGGAACGAAAACAACTGCAGCGTGAATGGTGTTCATAAGCCATTTAAAAATCACACAAAAACCGTTAGAACAGAATTTTGTCAGTGATCAGATCGCGGTCAGAGAGCGACGAAAATATTTTGGCAAATTAAATTTAAATGTCGAAGTGAATCTAAGGGTTTTTGTGTGTTTTTAAATGGCATATAAACACCTTCCACGCTGCAATTAT
>NC_069003.1:5084394-5085155 GCF_001194135.2 Octopus bimaculoides
TATATATATTCAACTTTACGGTGAAAGTTTCTGTATATATATATATATATATATGAGTGGGTGCTGAAAGGTTCCTGGATTTGGATAAAATATAATGCAGGAGGACCAGTTAATTATGGTTTTATTCAACATATTCCCCTCTCAGATTCACACGCATATTGCAGCGGTCTTCCACTATTTCTAAGCTCTGAAAAAGACCGCGGAAACTTGGGACCCCGTCTCGGCTTTTCCCGATAACCTTAAAGTCAGGAACTATTCAGCGCTTCCTCGTGTTTACCAGCTGAGCACTGTGGTAGATGTAATCGCCTTACCACTGACCACAATTCCCAACCTTGTCCCAAGACCTCAGGCCAATGTTGCTACTACTGTAGTACGCCGAACGAAAATGCTTAGCAGAATCACACACTTATTGTTGTTGCCCTTCGATTCTTCTAAGCGCTGTCAAAGAATTCGGAAGGTTGGGCCCCCAGCCAGGCCTTTCGCGAGACCTTCACACATATATGTACGTTTGTGTGTATGTGTGCGTGTGTGTGCGTGTGTATGTATGTATGTAGAAGTGTGTGTGTATATATGTATATACATATGTACGTATGTATGTGTGTGTATTTATGTGCGTATGTATATATATATATAATATATATATATATATACGCTTTTCCCTCCGGTTTTTGTTCTATGTGTGCCATAAATATCGCCATCCACTTTAGAGAAAATTTGTAGTTTGGAATCAGTAGTTCTTTGACTGCTATTTCTAAATTTTC
>NC_069003.1:5086404-5086864 GCF_001194135.2 Octopus bimaculoides
AGGAGGAGGAGGAGGAGGTGTTGTTGTTATTGTTTTTGTTGCTGTTTTATGCGTTTAAGTGGCCGCGTTATCTTTTCATTATGCCCTGCGTGGCAAGTAGAGAAATCGCCGTAATCCTCACCATTTAATGTCGTCGTCATCATCATAATCATCATCATCATCATCATCATCATCATCATCATCACCACCATCATCATCATCGCCCTTGTCGCCACCACTGCCTCAATCGCCATCGCTTCAAAACTACATGCATAAGCGTGTGTTAAATACATGAATATGTCTTTATATATACACCCACCCACACACATACACGCACACCTACATACATCGCGCACACGTCCACGGACACATATACACGCACATATATATGTATATATATATATATATATATATATATATACTTCTACATACGTACACACACACACACACACACACACACGCACACACGCATATATATATA
>NC_069003.1:5089820-5090470 GCF_001194135.2 Octopus bimaculoides
AATATATATATGTATATATATCTGGAAATCTATGTTGCGTTTCCTAATAGGGTTTACTTTACAAGTCAAATTTATATGTCTTCGTATTTGTGTAAGTAAATGTAAGTATACTGTATGTGTATATATATCTAGATAGATAGATAGATAGATAGATAGATAGATAGATAGATAGATAGATAGATAGATAGATAGATAGATAGATAGATACCCGCTCACACACTCTCACATCCAGATGTATACACATCCACACGAGCACACATGTATATACTCACACACAAGTACGTATTTCAATACGTGCGTCAACAGAACGCGCACATATAAGCACATAAGCATGCATGCTCACATACATACGAACACAAACACACGAACGAGAAAGAGAGAGAGAAAGAAGAGAAAAGAGAGAGAGAGAGAGAGAGAGACGTACCAGCTTATATACGTCACACTAAGGGTTTTCTCTCCATTGTATATCGGCGTTCGAGCAGAAACAGAGAAGAGAGAGAGAGAGAGAGAGAGAGAGAGAGACACGAGGAAAAAGTAAAAGACAGAAAAAGGAAAGAATGAAAGAGAGAGACAGACAGATATAGAGATGGTAGGAAGAGAGAGAGAGAGAGAGAGAGAGAGAGAGAGAGAGAGAGAGAGAGAGAGAGAGA
>NC_069003.1:5090999-5093971 GCF_001194135.2 Octopus bimaculoides
TATATAGAGAGAGAGAGAGAGAGAGATAGCGGGAGAGTGAGAGAGAGAGAGAGTGTGTGAGAGAGAGAGAGTGTGTGAGAGAGAGAGAGTGTGTGAGAGAGAGAGAGTGTGTGAGAGAGAGAGAGTGAGCACGTGTGTGTATGTGTGCGTATGTGTATGAAAGAAAAGAACATGATAAAGAACAAAATGACAGAAAAAGCTACCGATCTGTTTATTAAGCTATCTTTTTTTCTATCTAACCATCAGATAGATAGATAGATAGATAGATAGATAGATAGATAGATAGATAGATAGATAGATAGATAGATAGATACGTCCACATTTATATGAGTTTTTGCATAATCTACATACATTTAAGCACTCAAACATTTACATATACAAACGGACACACAAACACAATGCACAAGCCCAATTCTGTTGGGATTCACAAAACAGTGTGTACGGGGGTAGATACAATGCTAAGGGTCAGATCAGGGTAATATCATTATATAGGGACACCTACTTACAGGTAAATGGGTATCACTGCTCATTTTCTGAACATTAAAATACTCTCAAATATAATATGCAATTGTTGGTAAAACCGAAGCAAAGCGCCACCTGGTTCACGCATCATCCCCCATTAGCTGTTCGTTGCTTCATTTGACCAGAACATACGCAGACGACATTGCTTCAAGCTTCTTCTTTTCTCTTTTTTTTTTTCTTTTTTGACTTTTCCTTTTTCTTCTCCTCTTCGGGTGGCCTTCATTTCCGCCTCCTCTTCCTTCTTCTCCAGCATTTTTTCTATTTTTCCTTTTCTTTTTCTTCTCCTTCTTCAACTCTTTTATTTTCTTTCTTTCTTTCTTTCTTCTCCGCCTTCTTTTTCCTTCTTTTCTTCTTCCTTTACCGTCTTATTCGTTTTCCGTCTTGTTTTTCTTCTTTCTTCCGTTCCACTTCTCTTTTCTCTTTATTTGGCCCTTCCTTTCTTTCATTTTCTTGTTGTTGTTGTTGCTGTTGTTGTTGTTGTTGTTGCTGTTGTTGTCATTCTTCTTCTTCTTCTCCTCCTCCTCTTTTTTTATAAGAATGATAATTATGAAGAGGATTATCATCATCATCATCATCATCATCATCATCATCGTCATTATTATTATTATTATTATTATTATTATTATTATTATTATTATTATTATCATTATTATTCCAAAGAGGGATGAACCAATACTTGGGTAAGTGAACAGGAGCAAGGGTTAAGAATTTATTCAGAGGGGATAAATATGGCGCCGTTTCTTTACGGCAGCTGTGTACAACGTCGCAATCAAATTAACAGATCGGTGGACTCTAACCAAAATACCCGAAACTAAAATAAAGTTAAACCGGATGGAGGCGTTGTTTCGTCCCCTAACCACGCCTCGTGAACTTCCGGTTGTGATTAGTTTTATATTTTTATGTCTTCACCACCAAGAAATTTTTATCGTACCTAATTGGGCCCTACACCACCTCACTTTATTCCAAGTACCGTAGTTCGCTGCAGCACAGAACAGCTCGCCACAGCCCACACTTGCACGCCTCAGATCGCCTTAATTCACTCCAAGACAACCTCAATCCACAGCAGCCATAGCCCATCCCAAATCATACTAGCCCACTTCAGTCTTTCGAGCCAACGTCAGCCCTTCTCAGCCAATTTCAACCCATTCCAGGTTACCCCAGCTCACTTCAGCCCATCCCAGCACAACTCGGCCCACCTCAGCTCACAACGGCTCACCTCAGGCACCCTTGCTTACCTCAGTTCTCTCCAACCAGCTTTATTCAATCTCAACCTACCTCAGCCCACTAGCATAGCTATAGTGTGTACCGCCACAGGCGGTCCTTCTGTTTGCCGTCCCCGGACCCCACAAAAATCACATATTGCTTACAGCAGACCCAAAAGTGCCGCCCGGGGCTGATCGCCGCTACGGCCCTCCTCCTAGCTGTGCTAGTGTCCAGCCGATCTCAGTCCACCATAGCTCTTCCCAGCTAATCTCAGCCCCGCCAAACTCATTTCCAGCCAAACTCATTCCACGCCAGTCTACCCCAACTCACCGCAGCCCACAAAAGAGCAACTCAGCTCATCTCATCCGAGCCTGGCTCATTTTAGCCCACATCAATCCACCTCAGCTTACCCTCCGCCCTCAACTTCAGCCCACACAAGACTCACCCCAGCCATTCTCAGCCAACTTCAGCTCACTCCTATCCATTTCAGCTTACCCCAGACTATTTTAACTCACCTCTGACCCCTCCGGCCTACCTACCTCTACTCCACCAACCTCAACTTCCTCTGCCCATCTCAGATTTTCTCAGCTCTTTCTAAAATATTCCTCCTATAGACGTATCTACTGATAAGAGAGCCTCTGTGTGTGTGTATTTGTGTGCGTGCATGTGCGCGCATGTGCGTGCATGTGCGTGAATGCGCGTATGTGCACGTGTATGTGTATGTGTCTGGCTATGTGTGTCTGTGTTTGTGCTGGTACCTGACAACTGCTTTACACCTGGTGTTGGTTTGTTTATGTCCCAGTGAATTAGCGGTTCGGCAAAGGATTCCGGTAGGATAAGTACCGGGCCTATAAGTCGATTTGCTCAACTAAACTCTTCCAGCGGGTGCTCCAGAACGGCCGCAACCCAATCACTGAAACAAGTAAAAGAATAACAGCCTAAAAGAATATATATGAATGCGTGTGTGTGTGTGTGTGTGTGTGTGTGTGTGTCCCTCAGTAGGTTCGTGGTTTATAGGTATATGTGTGAGTTCGTGTGTGTGTAGGTGCGTGAGAGTGTGTGATTTGCTTTATGTGTTTGTATGTAACTGTGTACGTGTTTATACATGTGTTTTCGGATGCGTGTATCCTTATCAGAAGCCATGTTTTGTTTCTTCCGTATGCATGCATAGCTGTGCATTCACGCGAATGTATATACATGGAAGCATGCATGTGTAAATAAATAAATAAATAAATAAATAAATGTGT
>NC_069003.1:5098912-5104342 GCF_001194135.2 Octopus bimaculoides
ATATATATAGTCAATCCAAACAAGAACAAGCAAGAAAAAACAGCAACGCGAGGACGTGGAATAAGTACAGTGTTATTGGACGCTCAGGAAAGGAAAGAAAAGAAAGAGGATCTTACGCTTCGAGCGGAGCTCTTCATCAGAAGTATAGAAAAAGTCCAAAGAAGGGAAGACGGAGAAAGAAAATCGCGAGAGTGGATTGTGAGTGGATTTGGTAGACGGAAACTGAAAGAAGCCCTTAGTGTATGTGTATGTGTGTGTGCTTGGGGGTCTGTGTTTGCCCCCCCCCCACTCACCAAACATCGCTTGACAACTGATGCTGGTGTGTTTACGCCTCCATAATTTAGCGGCTCGGCAAAAGAGCGAGAGAATAAGTACTAGGCTTACAAAGAATTAGCCCTGGGGTCATTTTGCTCGACCAAAGGTGGTACTCCAGCGTGGATGAAGTCAAATGACTGAAACAAGTAAAAGACTAAAAGAATATTCAAAGAGCATTCTCGAACTTTTTGAACATTTTACAGAAAAGACATTTATTAATTTCAAAGAAATACAAAACTCCTTCAAAGTACGATCGTCTAACTTCAATGCCTTGTAGTGCTCCATCCACTTCGTGCAGTCCCTATGGAAGTTCTTCAAAGTGAAGATATCCAGGATCCTCATCTGTCACAGTCTTCTTCATCTTCAAAACGACTGCCCCTGAGATTCCCCTTCATCTTGAGAGAACAACCAAAAGCCACAAGGGACAAGGTCGAACTGTAAGGACTGTGGGACAGTATTTGTTTCCCCCATCTCTGTCAAGGAGCTAGTTTATGAGAATGTTTGTCACTATGAACACTCAGGACCAGACCATCAATCGAGGGTTCTACTGCGAAGTTTTGATGCTTTTGAGGGAGGACTATCGGTGAAAACGACCGGATCTGTGGAGCACGAAGAACTAGGTTCTTCCCGACGACAAATGCACCGAACTCTCCTCATTCGTGAGTTTCTCGCCGAAAAAGAAAAACAAAAAGGTCCTCGAATCAATTACAGGAAACAACTTCCAAATCAGATTCCAAAAAGAGCAGCAACACTAGGACTGGTGTGGTGCTGCGCAATGTGACTATTTCGAAGGAGATGATGTTAAAACTTAGGCAAATGTTATTATTATTATTATTATTATTATTATTATTATTATTATTATTATTATTATTATTATTATTAAGCATAACTACTCCCCGTCGAAACTGACTGAGATCCAGTTCCCTTTTGTATTTCTGCATTTGTTCTGGAGGAGTGTGTGAGTGCCTCTCTGTGTGTGGTGTGTGTGTGGGGGGGGGGGAGGTGTATCTATACATATATGCGTATGTGCAGGTGTGTGTGCATATGTATACACGTCTGTGTGCACGTGTGCTAGTGTATGTGTCAATGCATGTGCGTGTACGTGTTGTGTGTTTACTTGTGTGCGCGTGTGCATGGATTCTTCTGCGTGTACGTGTGCATGTGCGTGTGTGCGTGTGAATGCATGCGTGTGTGTGCGTGAGTGTGTGCTTGTGTGTTTACAAGTGCGTGAGGGCGTGTGTGTGTGTGTGTGTGTGTGTGCATGTGCGTGCATGCGTGTGTATACAAGTGTGTATATGCGTGTGTGAATGTGTGAATGTGTGTCCGCGCATGCGTTTCGTTGTGTGTGTGTGTGTGTGTGTGTATGTGTGTGTATGTGTGTGTGATGTGTGTGCTTATATATTTACTATTGGGGCATGAAAATTGAGCAAAAGAAAGAAAGCAATGAAGAACTGAAGGGAGTGCAGGAAGCAACGATTAGATAGGGTGAGAAAACAGAGAGAGAGAAAGAGAGAGAGAGAGAGAGAGAGAGAGAGAAAGAAAGAGAGAGAAAGAGAGAGAGAGGCAAAAGTGGGAGAGGTGGGGAGAGTGGCGATATTATAACGCTTGTTTTGTATTCATTGTGAAGGACGGCGATCGGCGATAGGACGTCCCACGTGACGCGCCACAGCTGTGGCGGAACGATCCGCTTGGCTGGTTTTTTGTTCCCGACTGGAAGATCACTGGGGGATTATCTCTCGGTGTATATTTCTGATGTAAAATCAGACATGTCTCAGCGAGGGAGAGCGAGGAGAGTATTAGAGCCGACAACAGTTATAGCGACAACGACACGAACGACAACAACAATGGCGGCAATAACATCGACAACACCAACAGCAACGGTGTTAATAACAACAACAACAACGATGACAATAACAACAACAACGATGACAATAGCAACAACAACAACAACTATGACAATAACAAGAACAACAATAACAAAGACGAGGGCCAACAGCAGCAGATCCTAATTAAAGTACAAGACCAACACTTTTGAGGGGAGGGGTTGGTTTATTAGATGCTATCGACACAAGTACTTGACTGCTGTTCTGTTTTATCGACCCCCGGAAAGGTGAAAGGTAAGTTTGACCCCCCGACTGGATTTGAACTCAGAATGTAAAGAGTTGGAACGAATACTTCAAAATCTTTGTTACCGACGCTCTGGCGATTCTATAACAGCTGAGGGAGACGGACCTGCAACATTAGAAGCTACAACAATAATACAAGCAACAACAACAATAAAAACAGCGGCAATAGGTCCAGTTCCAAGGCCTGGAATTTGAAGGGAGGGGGATGGTCGATTAGATCGACTGCAGTACTCAACTGGTACTTATTTCATCGATCCCGAAAGGATGAAATGCAAAGTCGACCTCGGCGGAATTTGAACTCAGAACGTAGCGACGGGCGAAATGCCGCTAAGCATTTCGCCCGGCGTGTTAACGTGTCTGCCAGCTCCCCGCCTTAATAATAATAATAATAATAATAATAATAATAATAATAATAATAATAATAATAATAATAATAATAATAATAGGTACCCTAGGCATAACACCTACATGAACTTCTAACTTGTCTCTTGAGGTCTCTGGGTGAGACTTGGATCCAACTTGTACAAATGCAGAGCAAAAGTCAAACGTAAAATAATAATAATAATAATAAATCATGTACAGCATTCCGTACACTCGCCGTTGAATCTGTAATCAAAATTCATGCCACTGTCTTCTTTGGGTTATCTGCTCTTAGCGCGTTATCGTTTTAATTATGCAAATTACAACTGACCGAGCAGGTTTCCAACTCATCCTATAAAACTCCTTTTGTTACCATATTTTTGCTAGAATACACAGCTGGTGTTTCAATAAGTGTTTAAATTAATGAGGAATTTAGTTAAATATCTTTGTCATTATCAAGCTGATGTTTGGAAACATAAATTATCGCGAAAGGATGATGAAAGCCTTCAATTTTGATTCAAGTATTAAAACAGAAAATTTGTATCATAGAAGGAGAGTGTCTTAGTCTGGTTAGTATCAGAACAGTTCAATTTGATGTGAAGGAAATAAAGGACAATGATATATCGACAATGAGATCTTCCATGCCGTCATCTCACGACAGATGAGGCTTCCCTAACCTCTTGCTGTACATATGCTCACTCCTTCCGCCAAATTGACATTACCTGTACAGGTGCACAAATGTGCCACACGTCAGGTGTCGAAATGATCGCAGTGCAACGTTAAACGAAGTGTTTTGCTCAAGAATACAACACACCGCCCTCTCTGGGAATCAAAAACACGATTTAACTCTGACAACTAGGCCAAGTGCCTTCACACGTGTGATGGTAAGATCATAAAAAAAATTACATCTGGTGAGAGATAAATATTTAATAAACGCAATACATGTTTTTATGTGCTACTATTAGTTTTACGTGCTGAGAGCATGCCAAACAGTGTTTTAACACGTCTGCTGTCCCAGCACAATCATCAAACAGACGTGTGATAAAAAATGTTTGGCATGTTATCAGCACATGGAACTAAGAGTAGCACATAAAAACATTATGTTTATTAAATAATATATATATGTATATATATATATATATATATATATACATGTATGTAGAACAATCTGTAAGGCATCTCGTGTCTTAGTACGGCCGAGGATCCTGAAATTAGCCGCAGTCAAAATATTTTGATTAGTTTTCTATAAGGGAAACCTAGTCATTTAGTTCGGAGTTGCCTATGTTTTCTCTGTTTGACAATATAAAAACAAATACAAATAAAATAACAATAAAAGTAAACATATTCGATGTATTAGCTTTAACAAGCTTTATTAGTGAAGTATTGAATATCGATTATCGAAGACTGTTTACTTATTCTGTCATTCTTTGGTGAGCTGATCAAGGTTAGAACACCATTTTTTAATGGTTTGATATTATTAGAATTCACAATGTTTCTTGAAGAAATTGCTATTTAACCCAAGCCCAGCCCTATCCAGTCATACTTATGATCACAGTCCCTGCAACCATGACGAACCATCTGGACAACAAGATTCTATGTGTCCTTCATTGATTAATAACACGGTGAAATCTGATTTGAAGGAGACTTTTGTTATAATTCTAGCTATTTCAGTGACCTGAAACACTCTTTCTTGTTCGTTCGTTTGCAATAAAGTCTATTAATTAGCTAATTAATTAATTATTTAATTAGAAAATCATTCTCATTTGCGTTTGTATGAAACAATAGTTTTCTACTTCGGAAGTGCTAACTCTCACATATCGTCCTATCTGCTCCAATATTTGGTATTTAAGCCTGTAGTTATCGCTGTTTACGGAAATTCTACGGTTTGTAAAGCTTGTCTTCGGGGCAGATAAATCAAAGTAGAAAAGTTTCATGGTTTTAGTGAGAATTGACAAGTTTATCTGGCAGAACTGTTTTGGTGTGGGGAATGTTTCTAACAATTTATACCACTGGCTAATGAAGGACGGAAAGACAGCTTCCGCTTTACTCGGCTGCCAAAATGGCGTCCGTTGGGAAATGAATGAGCTGCAGTTGAGGGACGGTATAAGAGTGCGATCAAGAGTGAGTGAGTGAGTGAGTGAGTGAGTGAGTGAGTGTAAGGGAGAGGAAGACAGAGAAAAACTAAGTGTGGAAAGATATGGCAAAAGAGGGAAAAGTAAGAGGATGCGACAAGAGTAAGGTGAGAGAGATTGAGAATGAGTGTGAGGGAGGGAGATTGATGGAGGGAAAAAGAGAAAGAGATGGGTGGATTGAGAGTGACAGAGATATGGAGAAAGATAAAGGGATAATGGAAATTGGAAAGAGAGAATGTGGAATAAAGGAATTATACCAAGATAGATATGGACGCATAGAGATAGATGGACAGACATATATACATATAGATAGATAGATAAATAGATAAATAGAGAGAGAGAGAGAGAGAGAGAGAGGGAGAGAGAGAGAGAGAGAGAGAAAGACAAAGAGACAGAAGGAAGTCCTGAAGAAATATGAATATGAAGACTTGACAGAGAAAGAAAGTTGCGACGAATATTGAAATGAAAAGGAAAATTAAGGAAAATATATATATATA
>NC_069003.1:5106483-5107572 GCF_001194135.2 Octopus bimaculoides
ATATATATATATATATATATATATATATATATATATATAATCGTGTGCATATACACATAAACATTACACAGAGGGTATTATATTGTAATATAATTGAATATCACATCTTGACATTTGTGAAAAATTGGGTGACATTTCAAATTAAGTTTCTTTACTTACAATGTTATTCCCAAACCTGTTTCATTCACAATCTATCTTTCACCGTATTCGCAGTATTCTATTGAACTTTTATTCATATATCCATTTAGTTCGTTAGAGAAGTTAATCTGTCAATGTTTCTCGTTAAATCTCGCTAAATATCCCTTGCATTTCGCATGTATATCAATAGTAAGCAGCCATTTTATCTTTGTTTTTCTTTAGGTTATTTCTATTAAGCAATCTGTCTGTCCTTACTCCTTTCTTTTCGTTTCTCATTCCCTCCATTTCTTCTCATCATTCTCTCTTCTTCACCCTGTCACTCTCATTCACCCTCCAATTTTTTTGGACCATATCTCTCTCTGTCTCTCTCATTTCTTTTTCCAGCCTCCCCCTTGGGAAATTAAAACTCTCAGTATTGAATTAGTATAAATTTAGCTACGATGTGACGTTGCATAAATAACATTAAGGTTTAGTTTAGAAAATAGAAAACAAACTGCTACTATATATTCCCTCTTCTTCCCTATTTTCACCAGCAGCAGACGACACGGCTTTTCCTTTTTTTCTTCCTTTGTTTTCTTCTTCATATTGCTATTGTTGTTGTTTTTCGGTATGAGTATTAGATATCCAAAGCTCACGTCTATCCAACACAAATTGAACAGTTTACAGGAAACAAATAACACGTTATGACGTAATTCAATTTGGAAATGTCACTGGATTTCAGCACCTCTTTATATAGATATGTGTGCATGCAGATGTGAACGTACGTATGTATGTATATATGTATGTATGCATGTATGTGAATACATGTATACGTCTGTGTGTATATAAATGTGTTTGTGTGTCTGTATACGCGCACACACACACATATATATACATACATATATGTAGGCATGTATGTATATATATGTATATGCATGTATATATACGTATATGTAAATTCTAACTATATAT
>NC_069003.1:5108017-5111254 GCF_001194135.2 Octopus bimaculoides
ATATATATACGCACGCGCCAAAAAGTAATGGTAGTGGAATATGCAGCATTGGAAATGGGTGAAGAATGGATATTGAAGTGGTTTAGATTTCAGGTTAATGAGGAGGAGGCAGAGAGAGGATAGAGAAGCAGAAGAGGAAAAGGAGAAGACAGAAGAATGTTGGTAGGAAGGAAATAAGGAAGGAAGGAAGGAAGGAAGAAGAATAACAACAACAACAAAAATGATGGCAAGGATGACGATTACGATGATGATGATGATTGTAAAAAAAGACAGAACAAAGAAAAGGTAAATAGAAAATGGTCACCACCTCCACCACCACCACCAGCAACAACTACAACAATAGGAATAACAAGAGCAGAAGCAGAGGGAACAACAACTGACAGAAGGTCAAAAGATTAATGAAGACGTTGGGATAATCCTTTACCCTGTGACGTAATCCTTCTCTGATCTAGAACGTTCGGTTACGGCAGTTAAGGAATTGGAGTGAGAGAAGAAGTTGTGAATAAGGGAAAGTATTGGTTAGGAAGCAAAGTAGAATCCTTGCGTGAGTTTCTTAGGAAAAGCGATAAATAAGTGTCGTGGGCCGCATTGAGTCTGGAGGTGATAAAACTGGCACTCCGTCGGTTACGGCAACGAATGTTCCCGTTAATCCAATCAGTGGAAAAGCCTGCTCCGGAAACTCACGTGCAAGTGGCTGAGCACTTCCCAGACGCGTGTACCCTTAATGTAGTTCTCAGGGAGATTCAGCATGATACGGAATGTAACAAGGCTGACCCCTTTGAATTACAGATGCCACTCGTTCTCGGTGGCTGAGTGAACTGGTGCAACGAGTGATAAAGTGTCTTTTTTACTTAATTTTTGAGAGCGGTCGGGTTGGTTTTTAGTATTCTCGTTTGTGAGAGGAGTCGGGGTTTTTTTCTGATATTCTCATATTAAAAATCATTTCCGGCGAATCGTTGAGGAGACATTGGTGTTGCCCTGGCAGAGGTTTGCGCTCGCTGAGTGCTCTTGTTATTATTATTATTATTAAGGCGACGAACTGGCACGCTGGACGAAATGCTAAGCAGTATTTTGTCCGGCTTCATGTTCTGAGTTCAAATTCCGCCGAGGTGGACTTTGCCGTTCATCCTTTCGGGTCGATAAATTAAGTACCACTGAAGCACTGGGGTCGATGTAAACGACTCATCCCCTCCGCCAAAATGGCAACCCTTGTGGCAAAATTTGAAACCATTATTATTATTATTATTATTATTATTATTATTATTATTATTATTATTAATGTTTAATTTGTTGTCGTTGCACAGCTTCTAACGCTGGAGATGTACTACGGCGTCAGCTGTTCACTACCATTCGAGCTCAGTCTGGAGTATTCGAGCAGTTCCAGGCAGTGCTGTTTTCTGCAAGTGCTCCACCCTTATTGCAGCCACTATTTGTTCCAAACCCCAACGAATTCCTCTCAACACATGGCTGTGATGCTCCCCCACTATTTCTGCTCGTGATCAGAGATGCACATATCGTCAGCCACCAAGGGACATGCTCAACTGGTTAAGGTCAAACAACTGACAAGGAAATATGTGGTATTAAGCAGAATATATGTTGTAGCCCATCTTTTATACCAAGACAAAACAATGTCCATGATAACACTTCTTATCAGTTTAGATCGGAAGCCATGAGAGCCATTGCCTGGTACTGCATCCGGGCATAAATTATTATTATTATTATTATTATTCAGTAGTTTTATTTTTATAACGTGCTTTCACTTCACTACCGAGCGCAGCTCTGTGCGCCTTGGGTATGTGCTGTGGTTTGCTGTGGTGCTCTTACGTTTACTGTATTGAAAGTGTTTTGCGTAGGATGTGTGCAGTACCCAGTAGTGCAATTTTCTGTATGTTATATATATTTGTAAGTCCTGCTATTTTTGCTATGTATTTGTCTGAATATTTTATTATTATTATTATTATTATTATTATTATTATTATTATTATTATTATTATTATCATTATTATTTGCCTTAACCTTACTAATGCGTCTCTGAAGGCTTCGTTTTGAGATTCTTGTTGGTGGGCATTAACATCTATTAATTCCCTCGGGATATTTATTTAACTCTAGATATACAAACAAGTAGAAAACGGTCAGACAAACAGACAGGCAGACTGACAGGCAGACAGGCAAGTAGGCAGGCAGGCAGGCAGGCAGACAGTCAAACTGGAATTAGAGAAGGAAAGAGGTAGGGAAAGATGATGGGATGGTAGCAAGAAAAACGGCGTGTGTTTTAGGAAAAGTAATCTGGTAAGGAAGTGATCGGAAGAATTCTACGCTAAACTGATTTACTAAAAGAAATTAGAAGAATTTGCAAGATTTTTCTTCCATTCAATTGAATAGTTCTTAAGAGAAATTCCAGAGATGGTAGTTGTGCTGTCGTTCAATAACGATCTATAATTTCCAATTGGCCATTTTGTTATTTGATATTGTGAACGTGTCTGCCGAGCTAAGCAGACGACACACAAGGAATGCACAAAACATGGTGAATGAAATGTAAAGAAAAGCCATGAAGAGCAACTGAAGAGTGAGATATAAATTAATTAAACGCAAAAAGAAAAGAATGGTAACAAAAAAAAAATCAAGGAAAATTGCTAAAAAATATAGAAATGAAGACAAAAATAATTTATTTAAGATAAAAAAACCCAAAAAAGACACTGCAAGAAATCTGAAAATTGAAGCGAGAAAAATGTTTATAAACAAATGACGTGAAATGTATATGCGTGTGTATGTGTGTGTGTTTGTGCGTGTATGTGAGTGTTTGTGTGTATGTGCGTGTGTGTGTGTGTGTGATAAATATATGCATATATATATATATATATATATATATATATATATATATATATATATATGCATACGCATACATATATACATACATACATACATATATATATTGAAATTGCGAAGAAAATTAAAGAATCATGGAGAACTTGAGAATATCGGTGTAATACGAGATGATTGCATGCGCTCACGTGTATATGTATGTGTATGCATATGTGTGTGTATGCATGTGTATATATATATATATATAGTTAGATAGATAGATAGATACATACATACATACATACATACATATATACATACATACATATATTCACACACACATACACACACAAACACATGCACACACATGTAGAGATAGACAGACAGACAGACAGACAGACAGATAGATAGATAGATAGATAGATAGATAGATAG
>NC_069003.1:5112248-5115116 GCF_001194135.2 Octopus bimaculoides
CTCTCTCTCTCTCTCTCTCTCTCTCTCTCTCTCTCTCACTCACTGACTCAGCAAATCTAATGAAAAATGCTCAATAACTTACAGACCGTTAAAGCGGTCAAGTTAAGCCATAATTCCGTTAACTTTTCCTGAGAAATATCAAATTCTTTTCATTAACTACGTCTTTTATTTGCACTGGAATTCATCTTCTTCTTCTTCATCTTCTTCATCATATTCTTCCTTGCCTTTTCCTTTTCTTCCTCATCTATCTTTTTCTTCTTCCTTTTTTCCTCCTCTCACCCTATCAACTTTGCCTTACTAATTTTTCTTCCTATAGATATTTTACCTTTTTCTCTTCTATCCCCATCTCGTTCTCTTCCTCATCCTCTTCCTTTTTCTTCTTCTTCTTTTTCTTCTTACTTTTCTTTTACTCCTCCCTCCTCCCCTTCACCTTCTTCAACATACTGCTCCTTTTTCTTCTTCTCCTCGTCATCCTCCTCCCCCTCTTCCATCTCCTCCTCCTACTACCTCCACTATCAACTTCAACTACTTCTCATGCCCCTCAAGCAACCCCCACTTCCACACCTCCTCTTCCCTCTTCAATTCTTCACTTCATTCGTCAACCTAAACTCCTCCTTCTCCCCCACCGCAATGTCTCCTTCTTCCTCAGAATCTCCTCCTTATCTCTCTCTACTTCCTCTTCTCTCTCCTACTCATCCTCTTCCTTTTTCCCTTCCCTCTCCTCTTCTTCCCCTTTCCTCTCCTTCCCCTTTCCTCTCCTCCTCTTCCACTTCCCTTTCCTCCTCTTCCATTTCCCCTTCTTCCTCTTTCTCATCCCTCTCCTCCTTTCCACCTCTCTTCCTCGTTCTTCTCCACCACATTTCTTCCTCTTCTTACTTCTCCTCTTCCTTTTCCCCTTCTTCCTTATTCTCTTCTTTCTCATCCTTCTTCTCCCCTTCTTCCACCTCCTCCTCCTCCCCCTCCTCTCTTTTACTCTCCCTCCTACTCTTTTTTCCTCCAACTACTTACACTACTTTTCTTTTTCCTTCTCTTACTCCTCCACTTCCTCATACTTTACCTCCTCATACTCTTCCTCATCCCCCTCCTCATGTCCCCCTCCTTCCGATTCTGTCTTTCTCATCCTGTTACTGTATTTATAACTATCATTAAGGCTTCCATACGTTCCGAGTTCAAATTCCGCCGAGGTCGACTTTGCCTTTCATCCTTTCGAGTTCGATAAATTAAGGGACCAGCTATACACTGGGGTCGACGTAAACGACTACAGACCCTGTCCCCCTAAATTCCAGTCCTTGTACCTGTTGTAGAAAAAATTATGATTATCTGTAAGGCGGTGGCGTCACATAAGATGCTTTTCATCCGTTTTTACGTTCTGAGTTCAAATTCCGCCGAGGTCGACTTTGCCTTTCATCCTTTCGAGTTCGATAAATTAAGGGATCAGTGAAACACTGGGATCGATGTAATCGACTACTCCCCTCCCTTAAAACTCCAGGCCTCGTGCTTTTAGTAGAAAGGATTATTAAGACCGCGAGCTGGCAGAGCTGTTATCATGCCGGACAAAGTGCTTAACGGCATTTCGTTCAGCCGTACGTTCTAAGTTCAAATTCTGCCAAGGTCGAATTTGCCTTTCATCCTTTCGGGATCGATAAGGTAAGTAAGTACCAGTCATGTACTGGGTTCGATATAATCGACTACCCACCCCTCCCCCAAAATTTCAGGCCTTGTGCTTATAATAGAAACGATTTTTATTAATGTTGACAAGTTGGCGAGCTGGCAGAATCGTTAAATGCTCAGAGACATTTCCGCCAACTCTTTATGTTCTGAGTTCGAATCACGCCAACGCTCACTGAGCCTTTAATCTCTTCTCTTTTTTTTTTTCGATAAAATAAGCAACAGTTGAGCATTGGGAGTCGGTGTAATTGACTCTCCCCCTTCCCTCAAAATTGCTGGCCTTCAGCCAAAATTAGAAAGGATATTAATTAATAGTATTGCTTTCGGACTGTGGCAATGGTTTCTGTAAGGATCAAGGATCACTAGCCATCATCGCCATTACCATCACCATCATCATCATCATCATCATCATCATCATCATCGTCATCATCATCATCGTCATCATCATCATCATCATCATCATCAACATCATCATCATTACCATTATCACCACCACTATCATCATCATCATCACCATCGTCATCATCACTATCACCATTATCATCATCAGCACGCCGGATGAAGTGCTTATTATTATCTTGATCTTGCCTCTCTCTCTCTCTCTCTCTCTCTCTCTCCCTCCCTTCCTCTGTTTATCTACTTTGCATTTCCTTTCTTACCCCTTTCTTTCTCTCCGTCTTTCTCTTTACCACCCACCCCCCTACTGTCTCTCAATCAAAACATCTTATCTTTCTCTCTCTCTCTCTCTCTCTCTCTCTCTCTCTCTATCTATCTATCTATCTATCATCACTCTCTATCTATCTATCTATCTATCCATCTATCTATCTATCTATCTATCTATCTATCTATCTATCTATCTATCTATCTATCTATCTATCTATCATCTCTCTCTATCTATCTATCTATCTATCTATCTATCATCTCTCTCTCTCTCTCTCTATCTCTCTATCTATCCATCTATCTATCTCTCTATCTATCTATCTATCATCTCTCTCTATCTATCTATCTCTCTATCTATCTATCTATCATCTCTCTCTCTCTATCTATATATCTATCATCTCTCTCTCTCTCTCAATCAATCATTCGGACAAACAGAGACAGTTCTGTTCTCCTTTTCTTTCTCTTTCAATCAAATTTTAATATTCATCTCTCTTCTCTCTCTCTCCTTCCCTCACTCTCTCTCTCTCTCTCTCTCTCTCT
>NC_069003.1:5115126-5116133 GCF_001194135.2 Octopus bimaculoides
CTCTCTCTCCTTCCCTCACTCTCTCTCTCTCTCTCTCTCTCTCACCCCTTCTTTCTCACTCTCTTTCCTTCTCTTTCTCCCTTAATCCTTATCCTCAACATTTCACATCTAATCTTTCTCTTTTTCTTCACTTTCTCTCTATCTCTAACTCCCTCTCTCTCTCCCTTTCTCTCTCTTTCTATCTCTCTCTCTCAAATACACACACACACACACACACACACACGATCTCTCTGCATCTTTCCCTTCCTCCTACCGTCACTCTTCAGCAACCATCTTCCTCGTGCCATCCATACCACCCGTTCATCTTCCTGTGGACTTTATCCCTCCGACAGCTGTCGTCTGCTTTTCCATGTAAGATGAACGCTATGCAAATAAATTAATTCGGCCAGACTACATATACCCATACATCTATACACAAATACATACACGCTCACATAAACACATATATATATATATATACATACATATATATGTGTGTGTGTGTATGGATGTGCGTATTATGTATGTATATCTTGTGTAGGCCTTTACACAAGGAAGCTTCGTCTATTTACATAAAAAAATACGTCCCAAATCGCGCACCAGCTGCTCTCACTCGGCCGATCTTTCTCCTGACCCGAATTACGCGCGCAAACAAACACAAACGCGCGCGCATACACCCGTACTCACGCACAAACGCACGCGCGAGCATCCGCACAGACATGTACACATTCATACAGACACACACATATGCAAATACTATATATACATATATAGATAGAAATATATATATAAATATATATATACATACATTCACACAACCACCTCTGTGTACAGATATATAAAGCTAAACACACATACATCCACTCAACAACTCGCACACACTTACACACACTCACACACACATATATTCGCACATACTTGCATAGATACACACGTACGTACATGCATTCGCAATATATCCATAGAACCACCTCCATATACAGACATATACATACATACATATATATATATATATATATATATATATA
>NC_069003.1:5117250-5119854 GCF_001194135.2 Octopus bimaculoides
ATATATATATATATATATACACTACCGGTTTTAACTAGATTTAGTATCATTTCTGTTTCTCCCTCTCTGTGTGTATGTATGTGTGTGTCTGTTTGTAAATGTGTATGTCTGTCTGTCTGTGTGTTTCTGTGTTGCTTTTCATCTCTTATTTTCATGCATTTCCCACGTATTTTTCTCTTTATCTATCTATCTATTTATCTATCTATCTATTTATCTATCTATCTATCGTGTTGTCTGTCTGTCTATCTGTCTCTCTCTCTCTCTCTCTCTCTCTCTCTCTCTCTCTCTCTCTCTCTCTCTCTCTCTCTCTCTCTCTCTCTCTCTCTCTCTCTCTCTCTCTCTCTCTCTCTCTCTCTCTCTCTCTCCCTGTCTACCTATCTTTTTAACTACCTATCCATCCATCGATCTATCTAACCATCTATATCTAGAATCTATCTATCTATACATCAATCAAGCAACCAATCCATCTATATATCTATCTATCTATCTATCTATCTATCTATCTATCTATCTATCTGCCTGTCTGTCTGTTTATCTATCTATCTATCTATCTATCTATCTATCTATCTATCTATCTATCTATCTCTCCATCTATCCATTTATCTATCCTTCTATCCTTCTATCCATCTGTCTATCTATCTATCTACCTATTCATCTCTCTAGCCTTATAATTATCCATCTCAACTCTTGCTAAGACTTGCCCTCTTTCATTGTTTCCATCTTTCTCTCCCTCTCTCCATATACCATGTCACTCATCATTATTCTCTCTTTCCATTACACTGACTATCTTTTTTTGATTCCTCACTCAGACTCATTCTCTCTCTCTCTCCCTTGCTCTTTCACTCTCTCTATTTCTGTCTCTTTCCCCTCTATCTCTCTCCCCTCTCTCTCTCTCCCTTCTCTCTCTCTCCCCTCTCTCTCTCCCCTCTCTCTCTCCTCTCTTTCTCTCTCTTTCTCTCTCACTCTTTCTCTCCTCTGCCCTTCCCTCTCTCTCTGTCTCTCGACCAATTCCCAAACTCCCTTTCTCTCTCTCTCTCTCACTAGGTCTCCTTCTTTTACGTGCTCTCAAATTCAACTTTTCCCCTCTCTGACTCTCCCTCTCTCTCTCTCTCACTCTGTCTCTCTCCCTCTCTCTCTCTCTCATTCTCCCTCTTTCCCTCTCTCTCTTACGCACACACGCCAACTTTCACTCATTCTAATTCTTTTCTCTCTCTAATTCTCTCAGTCTCTCTCTCTCTCTTTCTTTCTCTACCTTTCAAAATCCCCACATTCTCCCATTCGCTTTCTCTCCCTCCCCCCGACACACCTACCATCATCCTCTCCATCACTCACCATTCTCCACTCTCACTCGTCAACGCTATATTCCAATCCCTATGTTTGTTTTGGATTTCGCTTGCTGAAACACGTTATCAAAGCCTTTTTCAACGTACTGTTTATGTTACAGCAAACGGCAGCAGCAGCAGCAGAAGAAGAAGGAGCAGCAGCAGCAGCAGCAGCAGCAGTAGTAGTAGTAGTAGTAGTAGTAGTTGTAGTAGTAGTAGTAGTAGTAGTAGTTAGAGGTGTTTATTTTGTGTATTGTTTATCGAGTTCATTGTTAATGTTTGTTCGTGTTATTGTTGCAGTCGTTTCGCTGTAATCTGCTCCTAAAGTCCGCCATCTTAACAATCTCTTTTCTCTCTCTCTCTCACACACACACACACACACACATACACACACACACACACGCACACACACACACACACACACACACCCATACACACATACACGCACATACACACACATGACCAACAATTCCAAAGCCAGCAAGATAAAAGTTTATGCATTTTCCTATTGCCTTTAGTTCTTATCGGTTTCGATGCTACTGCTGCTGCTGCTACTGCTACAGTTATTGTTGTTGTTGTTGCTCTTGTTTGTTTTGTATGTTTCGTATTTGTTTTGTTTTCTTTTATTTTGTTCGTTTGTTTTTTGTTGCCTTTTTTTTCTTATACTTCTTCCATAAAGGACCAGAAAGCCTTCTGCTGTTTTGTTGTATGTTTTTGTAGTGTTGTGTTGTTTTCTGTATGTTTTTTTTTTGCATGCTTTTTCTTTTATGTCCTAGTCCAGAGGTCGAAGGAGTCAGCACCTTCTACCTTTCCTTTGCAGTATTTCAGAAGAGGAATTTGGGTTTGAACATGGTATATGAAAAGAGAAAAACAAGAACTACGGGTTGGCTTCAGACCGGTCACTAGGACAGACCAAACAGCAAACAGCTAAATGTTAGGAGAATATAGGACAATAAAATCATGTTATAAAATTGAATGTAGTAAGATACGAGGGAGATATTGACTGCTATTTCTACCAGAAATAGTGGATGCGATCCCTTAGGATAACATACAATTAAAACATTTAAATAGAATGCATTGATTGTAGCTTCACACGTCAAAGTCAATAAATAAGACCATTCCCCGAGAAATGGTGAATAATAAAAGTAATTGTTTTGTGGTTACTTCGTTTTGTAGATTGTTATTAAGAAAAATTTGAGTCACAACTACGTCTCAGGTTTATGCATACAGAAATATACACACATATGCATGATATATATATATATATATATATATATATATA
>NC_069003.1:5120082-5122480 GCF_001194135.2 Octopus bimaculoides
TATATATATATGCATTGCATACTCACACTTACGCATATATAAATCATATATACAAATTCTAAAAATATATATACATATGCATACATAAATATAAACATTTATATATATATATATAAATATATATATATGTATGTATATGTATATATATATGTGTGTGTGTGTGTGTGTGTGTGTGTGTGTGTGTTTGTATGTATATATACAGTATATATATATATATATACAATTTATATATATTATACACACACGCACACATATATGTATGAATGTCAAGCTTTATATGAAGTTGTTCTCAAGTAATTATGACATCTGTGGAGGTCATAACTATGAGATTTATGACCTCCTCCGAGAAACACATGTTTCTGACAATCGAAGAAAAATCGCGTTTCACAGAGAGAACATGTTTTGTTCACACTGAACCCCAATGTTGGATAAACCCTCACTAAATCGAAATCACAGTCCTTCAGTTGCCACGCCCATATGTTCTCTCTTGGGGAAAAAACCCCAATATTATTTCGGAGCTAGGTTAAGGATTTATTCTCAGAAATTTTACGTTCGTATGTATGTATGTATGTATGTATGTATGTATGTATGTGTATATATATATATGTGTTTGTGTGTGTATGTCTGTGTATGTGACTTTATAAGTGTGTGTATATGTATGTATTGTGCAAGTGTGTTTATATAAACACATACACACACACACACACACACACACACACGCACACATATATGCATATGTGTGTGTGTGTGCGTCTGTATGTGTCTACTTACGTATATATGTACGCATCTATAGTTCTCTGTTTTTCAATCTATCTATCTGTCTGTTTTTCTGTCCATCTGTCTTTTTGTCTATCTGTTTGTCTATCTGTTTGTCTCTGTCAACACAAGTGTGTGTGCGTACGTATATGTATGTATAGATAAACAGTCATAAATAGATAATGAGAGTGAGAAGGAGAGAGGGGCAGAGACAGAATGACAAAGAGAGACGGACAGACAGATATACATATAGTAAATAAAGATAGACATATGGATATACATATATGCATATATATATGTGTGTGTGTGTGTGTGTGTGTGTGTGTGTGTGTGTACACATATATAAGCATACATACATACATACATACATACATACATACATATATACATATGGAGGTCTTATTTCAGTTTCTGTCTACCGAATCTACTCACAAGGTTTCGATCAATCCTACAAGATAGATAGAAAGATAGATAGATAGATAGATGATATAAACAGATTGTCGATTAAAATATCATGCAGTTACTGCCCAATATGAAGAGCATTATCACTCGTAAGCATCACCATCAGCTCACTCCCATTTGTAACTGTCGAAACGCTGAAGCTTGTCCACTTGATCAGGTGTGTATGACATACTCCGTTATACATGAGGTAGAAGTCACAGCAACGCTTCAACACAACCTAACGGAAAAGAAAACTAGCATCAGTTTATGCGACGTCAATTTCAAAAGACGCGTGTGTGTGGCTCGTACACGAGTGGAGCTGAAAAATTCCTGGCTTTGGGTAAAACAAAGCACAGTAGAATCAGCTTATTGTAATTTTATTGAACATACTCCCGTGGTCCTTCAGTTTTTCTAGGCCCTGTAAAAGAACTCGGATGGTTGGGCCTCCAGCCAGGCCTTTCATGATACCCTTAGTGTCAGAAACATTTTAGCACTCCTTCAAATATATATGTACATATATTTGTGTGTGTGCGTGTGTATCTATATGTATCTATATGTATATTTATATGTATATATCTATACGTATCTGTATGCATGTTTGTATGTATCTATGCATGTATGTATGCACGTATGTATGTCTGTATGTATATAGTTGTACAACGCACTGCACTAGGTATGTGTGTACAGCCCACACATGTTCCTATCCACACTGCATAAATTAACCCATTATATACCTCTATCCTTCAGTTACATAACGCGAAATGATAGAAAATAGGCGCACGAACGTAAATGGCGTTAAAATGGAAAGAAGCAGACGACACATAAATTGACAGAGAAATAGGAGACAGAGAGAGAGAGGGAAAGAAAGAAACAAAGATATACAAAGAGAAAGGTAGAGAGACTGAAAGTTTGTGTGTTTTTGTCGGGGTGGGAGCGTTTGCAGCAAGGCTGTGCGTTTTTCTAAAGCGTTTATGCCTAAATATTAACACTTATTGTCCATCAGTTTTTGTTGCTTGCGTTAGTTTTATTATAATTGTTTCGCCCTACATTAATTTAATAAATTATACTTATTTTTCATTTGTTCCTTGTTTTTCTTTCACTTTTCCCTTTTTTATTTGCCTCCAAATTGTTCTGGCTAACATCTACTCACGCCAGTTTCATCTGCGTTATACAAACACACACACACACACACACACACACA
>NC_069003.1:5122803-5125315 GCF_001194135.2 Octopus bimaculoides
ATATATATATATATACATATATATATATGTACATTTTGTTGTTTCCTCATCAACCTTATAACCTCTTTTCACACTTTTATTCATTTTCCCTTCTTATATGTCACACAAATCTCTCATTCCTCCGCTCCCTCTCTCTCTCTCTCTCTCCCTCTTTCTCTCTCTCTCTTTCTCTCCCCTCCCTTCCTCTCTATCTATCTATCGATATATCAATCTATTTATCACTCACTCCCTTCTTTCTTTATTTTCCTCCCACTACCACCACCACCTCGCCCTTTCTCTCATCTGCTTTTCCCATTTAGCGCAATCTTTATTTTGCGTCTATTTTCTCACTCTTCAGTGTTTATCGATAGCATCGCCATTGTCGTGATACGCATCATGACCACCAGCATCACCATTGCCATCATCATCATCATCATCAGCATCATCATCATCATCATCATCATCATCATCATCATCATTATCATCATTATCATCATCATCATCAACAGCACCAACACCAGCAGCATGTCTATCCACGTATATTATCAATATACTATCATTGCCATTACCGTACTCCTTCGCCCCCGTTGTATCTCGACAACTTCGTTATCATCAGCATCATATCCCTAATATTTCGCCTTCACCTTCATCATCATGATTATCGTCATTATGATGATGATGATGATTATTATTATTATTATTATTATTATTATTATTATTATTGTTATATCATCATCATCATCATCATCTTCGATGTTGTCATTCACCTTTGTCATTATTATAGACATCATCATCATTGTCATCGTCATCATAACCGTCTCCATCATCCTCATCGTCATCATCATCATCATCACCATCATCATTATCAACTTCATCAACATTATCATCATTATTATACTTGTAATCCTCCTCCTCATCATCATCATCGTCATCATCATCATCATCATCGTCGTCATCATCATCATCATCATCGTTGTCGTCGTCGTCGTCGTCATCATCAATGTAGCTGTCATCGTCCTCATAATCAGCATAATCGTCATAATTGTTCTTTTGTCACTAATATCCCCGTCCTCAGACTCCTTCTCTGCAGCCTCATCACCGTCATCATCATTGTCAGCGGCCTCCTCCCCCTCCTCTTCCACTTTATCATTATCATCAACATCATCATTAGCATCATCACTGTCCTAATGCAGTCCTCGTTGTCATCACTCTAATATGATGATTGTCATTATCTATATTTCGTAATTACCGTTGCCTCCTCGTCCTTCTCATCATCATCATCACCATCGTCGTCGTCATCATCATCACCACCACCACCACTACCACCATCATCATCATCATCATCATCATCACCACCATCATCATCATTATAATCACCTTCATCATCATCATCACCACATCATCAACATCATCATCGCAATCATCATCATCCTCCTCATCATCATCATCATCATCACCATCATCATCATCACCACCAACATCATCATTATCATCGTCTTCATCATCGCCGTCCTCGTCGTCGTCGTCGTCATCATTTCTCGATCAGATATGTCCTCAACACTGAACTTTGTCACTCACTCATTCACTCACTCGTTCAGTCCTTCTTTCACTCATTCATTCATTCATTTATTCATTCATTCATTCATCCATTCATTCATTCATTCATTCATTCATCTTTTTTTTTTGTTTTTCATTTAGCAAAATGCATTGCTTGCGTATCCCCTCATGAATCGATACCGGCTTTTCCTCTCATCCTCTACCCATCACCCCCTATTCCTCTCGTCCCTCATCCTCCAACTATTTCTACACTATTACCCTCACCCCTTTTCACCCGCAACCGCCAACCACCACCACCACCACCTCCACCGAAATACCATCCCCTTTCCCCTTCCTCCAATGGACTTTTCTATAACCTCGTTTCCATTTTATTCATCACTGTTTGTGAGTGGTGCATCTCTCAAGGGCTTCTAACGGCCATTTTGCCGCTCTCTCTGCTGACACTAACGTCCTGCTAAACGGCTTTAAAAACACCGATGTCTTTGTCAAATTGCGGAATGCAACGCTACTGGAACCGGCTCTGACAACAAAACACCTTAAATTGCAGCCAAAACAAAACAAAAAATGATATAAAGTAAACACAAACAAAAAACAATATCAAAACAAAAAATAGCATATTAATGATAATAATAATAATAATGCGAAGAATATTGATAACGATTATAATAATAATAATAATAATAATAATAAGAAGAAGAAGAAGAAGAAGAAGAAGAAGAAGAAGAAGATGAAGAAGAAGAAGATGAAGAAGAAGAAGAAGAAGAAGAAGAAGAAGAAGAAGAAGAAAAAGAAGAAGAAGAAGAAGAAGTAGAAGAAGAAGAAGGATAGTAATAATAATAACAATAATAATAATAATAATAATAATAATAATAATAATAATAATAATAACAACATGATGATGATTATGATCATCATCATGACGACGATGGAGGCGGTTGGGGTGACAGCTGCGGCGGCTGTGCTGCTGGTGGTTATA
>NC_069003.1:5126128-5128077 GCF_001194135.2 Octopus bimaculoides
GGCGGCGGCGGCGGCGGCGGCGGCAGCGGCGGTGGCGGCGGTGGTGTGATCGTCTTGCAGGTCGTCGTGATCTTGACCGTAGTGATGATGATGCAGGTTTTGAGAATGGTGAGGTGTGAAGAATGCTATGATTGGTGGTGGGTGGGTGGTAGAATGGGGGTACAGAAGCAAGCAGTGTGATAGGAGAGAGAAAGAGAGAGAGAGGAAGAGAGAAAGAGGAGTGATGAAGTGGGGTAGGGGATGAATGTTGTCACGGGTTGGGGTTACAATGAACAGCAACATAATAGCGATGACGACGACGACGACGACGACGACGATGATGATGATGATGATGATGATGATGATGATGATGATGATGATGATGATGGTGATGATGGTGGTGGTGGTGGTGATGGTGGTGGTGGTGGTGGTGGTGGTGATGGCGGTGGTGACGGTGATGATGATGGCGATAGTGATGGTGATGATGATGACGACAACGATGATTATGATGAGGGTGGTAGTGGTTGCGGCGGCGCCGGCGGTGATGGGAATACGACTTGAATAATGGAGGTAAGAGATTAACCGACTACGAGGAGCAGAGGCCATTATTACACTAAACAGGGAATAAAGAGGGAGCGTACTTATAAGACAGAAGTTAGATCGTGTACATTAGTGATCGAATGTCAATCAGTCGAATGTTTTGGTTTTTGTATTGGATGTGAACCTGGATGTCTGCGTGTAGCAGTTGCATCGTCCCAAACGTAAGAACTTTGCCGCATTGAGCACTTCGATTGAACCTTGTAAAGTGTGAGCAGCTGTTGAAGCTGAAATACTTTCTGGCCCCAAAGAAAAGGGCTAAAGACACTGACCCTCATAGTAAAGAAAAGGTAAGGTTACGTTCTTGAGTCACACCGACTCGTAAGGGCTGGTTCCCCGGTTTCATGTCGTATGAATTCCCCACTTGGACGGGACGCCGGTCTGTCGAAGGGTTACTTATTTTTTGCCAGCTGAGTCGACTGGAGCAACGTGAAATGAGGTGTTTTGGTAAAAAACATAACGCGTCGCCCAGTCCTGGAATCGAAACCACAATCTTACGATCATAAGTCCAATACCCTAACCACCAACGTTCATCGGTTTTGGATGATGACATTTCAAGTTGATCCGATAAACGGAAGAACCTGCTCGTGAAATTCATGTGCAAGTGACCTATCACTCCACAGACAACTATACCCTTAAGATAGTTCTCGGGGATGTATAAATCGAGAGAGAAATAATTCATCTCTTATATAAACTTCCTCTAGTGGTGACATTTTGAAAATGTTTTAACTGAAAAAGATTTTATGTAAGAGATGAATTCTTTCTCTCTTGCATAATTATCTGAAACACTTATATTAAATTTATTCAAAATATCAATCTTTGGTTTGACTTTAGAGGTTTTTCTTGTGTATTATATATATCTTGACATAGTTCCTTTTTAAATAGTCCTCTTCGGAAGGTACACAACGATTTCAGGACATCTACCAAGCATCGAAGACTGTTCTAGAAGGCTGTTCAATATCGTCAATGATTTTGGTACGCCTTCTTATCTTCAAGCTGTCACATCTTGCATGTTCTGCTGGTTGGGAAACCGAAAGTGTATCTACGTTTGCTCTCGACTACATAGACATTTAAAATAATTAGCGAAAATATGGATCTTGTTATCAAGCCAGACTCGATCGCGAGTGACGGCTGGTTGTACTTTTGTATGCTTGCGTATGTATGTATGGATGCATGTAAGTATGCAAATATGCATCTATATATTTATGTGTCTGTCTACTTATTTATTAATCACATTATTTGTCTGTTTATGTATCTCTCTCTCCCTCTCTCACACTCTCTCGCATTCTCTCTCTTCTAGTTCTTTTCTTATATCATTTTTTGTACTCGCTCTCTCTCTCTCTCTCTCTCTCTCTCTCTCTCTCTCTCTCTCT
>NC_069003.1:5128087-5128698 GCF_001194135.2 Octopus bimaculoides
TCTCTCTCTCTCTCTCTCTCTCTCTCTCTCTCTGACACTATCTCTCTCCCCCCTCTGTCTCTCTCTCACACACAGTCACACACAAACACACATACACATAGGCATTACAAGAGACTGGAAGGGACAGATCCGAAGGTAGACGGACAGACAGACAGATTTCTTGAATTGTATCAATATCTTGTTAAAGGGTAACTGAAGAAGAAGAAGAAGAAGAAGAAGAAGAAGAAGAAGAAGAAGAAGAAGAAGAAGAAGAAGAAGAAGAAGAAGAAGAAGAAGAAGAAGGTAAGCTATGGAAGCAAATTTTGGTAAATAATGAGCGAGAAGGATGGAAAGAATGATCAGATGAATGAAAATAACAACAGCAACAACAACAACAACAAGGAACTGAAGAATACAAAAGAAATGAGAGGGTGGGGCAGGGTTGGGGGTTGGGCTATTGTTGACGGTTTAGAATTTAGTCGCTATGTAGGCAGGTCACAGTATTTTATGTAAATAGACACAATTACCAGCGACATCTAGCGACATTCTTAACAATGAACTCTCAAATGACAACTTCCGTCCTGGGGATGGCCGTATAGAGAGAGGAGGGGAAGGAGGAGGAGGAGGAGGAG
>NC_069003.1:5128768-5129532 GCF_001194135.2 Octopus bimaculoides
TGATGGAGATGATGATGATGATTATGATTATGATGTTGACGATGATGATGAAGATGATGATGATGTTGATGATGAGGATGAGGATGAGGATGAGGATGGTGGTGGTGGTGGTGGTGGTGAGAGTGGTGGTGGTGGGTGGGAGGTGGGGGGCGATGATAACCACGACGACGACAACGATGATGATGAGGAAGGGGATGAGGATGAAGATGAGGATGATGATGATGGTGGTGGTGGTGGTGGTGGTGGTGGATATTAGGGTAGTGTGGATTATATTCGTGAAGTTATTTGATGACGATGATGATAATGATGATGACGATGATGATAATGTTGACGGCAATGATATTGATGATGATATTGATGATGGAAAAAAATGGTGGTAGTGGTACCCGTGATTCCATTGGCCATAGAGTGACTATCATAGCAGTGGTCGTGATGGTGGCAATATAAACAACCCGACGCATTCCTTTCGCAATCATCATACAACGCAATAATACAAGATTCCCCCCCACACACACACACACACGATCACACACACATACACTCACAGAGGGTCTTATATAATTGATAGTCAATACTATAACACCAACAGCTCACGCAATTCGCATACTCCATCGTTGCTATAATACGTCAGAGACACCACCACCCCACAGCACACACACACCACTTACTCTCCGTAGTCAGCTCTCGACAATACGTCATATACAAGGCAGTGAGCTGGCGAAGTCGTTAGCGCGCCGGACAAAATGCTTAGCACCGTCTCGCCG
>NC_069003.1:5129921-5132053 GCF_001194135.2 Octopus bimaculoides
GATGAAGATGACGATGGCCACGACAAGATGGATGACCATGGCGATGATAATATATTTCTTCAGCGGTAATAAGAATAAAAACAAGAAAAGAATGGCGTGGACACACTAAGCAACTTCCCAAGGCTCACCCCGTGTACGGAGTTCAATTCTGATCTCTGTGTTATGCTGTGGCTTTGCCGCTAATGAATAAAACCACTATAAGGCGGCGATCTGGCATAATCGTTAGCACACCGGACAAAATGCTTAGCGGTATTTCGTCCGTCTTTATGTTCTGAGTTCAAATTCCGCCGAGGTCGTCTTTTCCATTCTTCGTTTCGGGATCGATAAATTAAGTACCAGTTGCGTACTGTAGTCGATCTTATCGACGTGCTAACGTTTCAGCCAGCTCGCCGCCAATTAACAAAAACATAATAATTAACATAAAATTATGAACTGGTATTGAGTACGTTAGCTTGTACGTTCAGCTTGTGAGCTTTCTTATTCTCACTCTCACTCTCTCCTGATCTCTCCCTCTTTCAATTCCTCTCCTTGTCACTACCTCCTCCTCCACTTCCTCTTCCTTCTGCTCCTTCAGAAGTTTCGCCTATTTTGGTGCAACTCAGATAAACCTGACCGGCGGCAGTCCTATGCTCGTATATTTTCTTTTGCTTTTTGTGGAAGAGACGCGCCTCGCTGGTCCGAAGATCTATCTGCTGCGAGCAGCCTGCCTCCAGCGGCCTCGACATGACTAGTCACTGCTTCATATGTAAGAAATAAGTTTTCAATATCGCAAGGGGGACTACGATCTCGTAAAATAACTTGGACCAAGATGAAAAAGAATGGCTCAATCGAGAAAATATCAGAAGTGCATTGTGACTAGCAGTGTACAACAACATCTTATCGTCTGGTCGATATTTTGATACAGTGATGGAACTCTTAATCTCCTTTGCATTTGATTTCTTTGCAATGTTACTTCATTGTAATGATTAATGGCACTGCATACAGCTATAGCTTATTTTTACATTGTTGTTGTGAAACAGCTGGTAAATTTGTGACTATTTAAGAAATAAATATTTCCTAATTAGAGAAAACAAAAAAAGGTCTGTCATATGGAACTTTACATCAGTGCTATGCGGTGGTTTATACCATATTGTATTTCTTTTCCTATCATTTTTAAGTTGGTTGTTAATTTTGCTGTTGCGGAGCACTTAATTTTTTGATATTTGTTGCATTTTAGTTTCTCGCTGTATTCTGTGAGAACACTACTCATCTTCCTCGTTTCTTCGCCTCTCTCTCTCTCTCTCTCTCTTTCTCCCTCTCTATATATCTATATCTCTCTTTTCTCTCTTTCTTTCACACGCACACGCTGTCTCACAGACACACACGCACTGCACTTTTGCAAACAGTTCCCTCGGATAACCATTTGCTTTTTGTCCAATTTCAAGATAATTGCATTGAAAAAACAAAATATCCAAGGAAAAGGGGGCAACGGAAAGGAAATACAAACATAATTTACAATTTGAAATTAAATAGTCTTTTATTTATATCTTTTTTTTATTTTACTTATTTAATTCGTTGCGAAAATTTCAACGTTTCTCGCAATAAGAGGTTTCATTCACACCAGCCATATGCAACCATCCTAATTTCATTCACATCGTTCAAATATCCCCACCCTCCCCTTCTTTTTGTATCTGACTCTCTCACTCTCTGTATGTCTTTCTCCTTCTCTCTCTTTTTCTCACTCACTCTCTCTCTCTCTCTCTCTCTCAGTCTCTATCTAATTAATTGACAGCAATTCACTGCTTCATGTTGCTCATATATGCTATTTGAGTGATGGTGGCTGCGTCGGTGGTGGTGGTGGTGGTTGCTGTGAGGGCAGTAGTAGTAGTGGTGACGACGGTGATGGTTGCAGAGGCGGCAGTAGGGGTGATGGTGATGGCGGTGGTGGTGGTAGTGGTGGTGATTGTGGTGTTGTTGTTGGTGGTGATGGTGACGTTAGTGATAGTAGTGGTGGTGGTGGTCGTCATCGTCGTCGTGGGGACGTTGATAGTGATGGTGACGTTGCTGGTGGTGGTGGTGTTGGTGGTGATGGCGGTGATGTTGCTTGTCGCGTTGACAGCGGTGGTATCGGGGATGGTAATAGTTGTTGTGGT
>NC_069003.1:5132383-5135620 GCF_001194135.2 Octopus bimaculoides
CATGTGTGGGCATGTGTATTGCATGTGTAAGAGACAAAGTGAGCGATGAGAGCATACTCAGGAAGAATGTGTATATGTGTGTAAATGTGTTTATATATGTGTGTATGTATGAGTATGTCTATGTATATGTCGTGAAACGTGCGCGTGTGCGTGTGTGTCTGTGTGTGTGTGTGTGTGTGTGTGTGTGTGTGTGTGTGTGTGTGCATCTGACAAGCGAGAGAGAGAAGAAGAGGGACAGAGACAAAGAGATAGCAGGAATAGATGAAGTGAGAGAGGAGGGGGTGAGGTGTGAGGTGATGTATGTGTGGTAGGCGACGTGTGAAATATCAACGTTGCGGTGATGCTATAAGGTGTGATGAGCAAGATAGTCTCTCAAGACAAGCCACTCACACTCTCATTGTCACTCTCGCTCTCACTCTCTCCTGATCTCTCCCTCTTCCTATTTCTCTCCCTGTCACTTCCTCCTCCTCTTCCTCCTCCTCCTCTTCCTCTCACCCATCATTAATCTCGTCCATTGATCCCGATTAGATCTATCAATGTCGTCTGGATTTTCTCTCGCTCATCGCTTATGTATGTGTTTACAAATTGGATTGTAGACCAATCCCACAGGAATATAGTTATGTATATACTGATGTGTATGTATGTACGTATGTATACACACACACATAAACACACACGCACATATATATATACATATGTGAATGTTTCCATATATATACACACACGCATATATATATATATGTGTGTGTGTGTGTGTATTTGTACATACCTACATATATCAATGTATGTATAAATATATAAATAAATATCTCCGTTTATCAAATCCATATCCGCATATGCATATATGTATGTATATATACATGTATATATACATAAATACGTGCATGTACATATGCATATATATATATTATGTATATGTATATATATGTATATATATATTGTGTATACATATATATATATATATATATATGTATACAAATATGTTTGTCACATATTTCAACTGCTAAAGTTACCGTGGAGCTACACTGCAGTTACCGTGGAGAAATTCCTCTCTTGTGGTAAGAGGTGTGAAAACACCTAGTTCATTCAGTGTTGCCATCTCTCGGGAATCTCAGACATCGATGTTTCGAGTTTATTGACTCTTGTCGATGAGATGTACCTAAGAGAGGCAACTCTGGACGAACTAAATAAAGATTGTAGCTTTTTCTATAATTCAGTCAACAATATTACTCATTCGTGTTTTGTGGATCACAGTTATGTCCATAGCTTTTATATTTTTCAGAACGTTTCTTATGGACGTTCTGAACAGTTCCATCTTCTTCAAACTTCCACATAACTTAGCGGTTCGGTAAAAGAGAATCGATACAAGATAGATAGATAGATAGATAGATAGATAGATAGACAGATAGATAGATAGATAGATAGAAAGATAGATAGATAGATAGATAGATAGATAGATAGATAGATAGATAGATAGATAGATAGATAGATAGATAGATGCAGGGAGTTGTCTATATTGACAATCTACACCTGGATAGTTAAACTGCAATCTTTTCTGCGGCACTATTCGTGACGCACATGGGGTAATTTTGGGGAGAGATACGGAATTTGCTAGTCGATATAAATTTGGAGTTGCTGATTTTACTTATGTGATATTTGATGTTGCATGGTCAAATATACATGGGTTTATTAGCATTTTCAAATTTATAATTTTGAATATGATGCTGAAGAGTGAAATGAATTTTTATAAAATTCTAATCACGAAACGTCGTACAGGATTAACTAACGGCAGGTTTGTTCTGTTTATTTTTCCTCTTTTATTCTATGTGAGCCATGAATATCGCTATCCGTTGGAGACTTAATTATAGTTAGAATTAGTAGTTTTAACTGTTATTTCTAAATTTTCAGTATGTTGGTGAAGCAACTTTTGCTGATCCCTATATTATGTTTATATATATATATATATATATATGTAGATATGTATATACACAATGTGCATGCATACACACGCATACACACACGCATACACACACTCATACATACATATACAGGCACGCATACATATATGCTTATACATATGCACATGTAGCATTATATATTTATTTGATTTTATGTGCCTTCGTGTGGGTTTATAAGTGTATATACAAGTATGTGAAAGTGTGTGTTTCTGTATCAAAGTGCATTTATGTATCCGTGTGCTCATGTATGTGTATGTGTTTGAGTGCTTCCAGTCTGTGTGTGTACGTATGTTTTATATGCCTGTATATACATGTGTGTGTGTACGTCTGTGTTTGAACAAGGCTGTGCATTGCAAAAGAAAAATGAATGTGTCGAGAGAAGAGAAAGAAACAAAATGAAGGTAAGAGGGGTTATTTTGGTTTTCCTTTTCTCTTTCTGTTTTTTTTTTCTTTTTCTTTTGATTGGCAAGAATGTAGCAATTTGTGTGTGTAATGAAACAGAAGGCTGCAATAACGGAGATGGGCCTGTGTTGACATTGATAAGTTAAGTGACTGTCATCAGGCGATTAACTACGACAACTTGACAATATTGCTGGACGCCATTACTGAGCAGACGACACTCATTTTCTCTTCCCTCTTCCATTCCTACGCTTACCATTTCTCTATCTCTCTCCCTGTCCTTCTTCTCTCTTCTTTCTCTATCTCTTTCCCCTTCCTTCTTTCTCTCTTCTCTCAATTCTTTTCTCGTTTAGACATCATTCCGAATGTGTATTTCTTTCCCCTTGTTATTTATCTTTCCCTTTTGGTTTACTCTTTCTTTCTCCCTACTTTCTCTTTTCTCATACATTCTTACTCTTTATATTTTTCTCCTCTTCTCCTGACTCTTTCTCTTGCTGTTCCTTACTCATTCTCCCTTTCATGCTTCTTTCTTTCCCTCTCTATCAACATTCTCTCTTTCTCTATCTCTATCTATCTATCATTATTTATTTATTTATTCTTTCTTTCCATCTATCCATCTATCATCTATCTATCTATCATCTATCTATCTATATAACTATCCATCTATCCATCTGTCTATCTATCGGTCTAAATATCTATCTATCTATCTATATATATATATTTTTTTATTTTTATGACGTTGACCACTAACGTGGACATTTAATGTGCTAGAAATAGATCACATCTTGTGTCTAAAAAGACCTAAATTGTTCTCAATAATATAATAATAATAATTTAATAATAATAATAATATATATATATATATATATATATATATGTG
>NC_069003.1:5136139-5136576 GCF_001194135.2 Octopus bimaculoides
CTCTCTCTCTCTCTCTCTCTCTCTCTCTCTCTCTCTCTCTCTCTCTCTGTACCTCACACATATATACCTATATACACACACACACACACACCGTATTTCTTTCAATGATATCGCAAGGATTTTCCTGCCTTTACTTTTCATTCATTTTTTTCCATAATGGAGCTATTTTCTTCAACAGATAATTTTTTTTATTTGTTAAGTTACGCCTACATAACTACTTCTCTGTCTATCTATCTATCTATCTATTTATCTATCTATCTATCTATCTATCTATCTATCTATCTATCTATCTATCTTATCCATCTAGTCGTCTATCCGTTCGTCAATCTATCTCCGTGTCTATCAACCAGTCTATCTATCTGTATTTGTGAGTGTATGTATATGGATGATGTTTCCACTTAATTCATTCTTTCATCATGTCATTCAGTATTTGTTCA
>NC_069003.1:5136648-5139212 GCF_001194135.2 Octopus bimaculoides
CACACATACTCAACACACATACATATGCATATATAGATATATCTGCTGGTGTATGTGGGTGAGTTGAACAAATGCCCCGTAACGTGATAAAGGAGTGTATTAAAGGGAAACAACAACTTTGAAATGCTAATAGATGACTGGATCATCACCTGACTGACTGTCACCTGACTAGATTGTCACCTGATTGATTGTCACGTGAGTATATTGTCACAAGACAGTGATATGAATTGTCATATGACTGTAGTGTCATGTAATTGTACTGTCACCTTATTTCACTGTCAAATGACTGCACTGTCATAAGACTGTACTGTCGTATGACTGTCACATGACATGGTCATCACATGACTACACTGTCACACGACTGCACTGTCATTAATGGACTATCACGTGACCAGTTACAAAGAAAGAAAGGATAACGTGAAGTGTGAAAAAAACACGTTTACAAATTACGAAAAGGTTAAGCGACGTCATACAATGTTTGCAAGGTCGTATTAAGAATATCAAAAGTACACATACACATAGACACGCACAAATGCATACAACTACATATACATATATATGTAGACACACACATATACACATACATACGTATATACACATGTATACATAGGCACATACATATATGCACGTATACATGTATACGCACATATTTGCGTAGAAATAATGAAAAATGTACAATAAAACACAATAGTTAAAGCACGGTATGGATTAAAAAGGCAAGACAAGAAAGATGTTCTGACAATGCTGTGTTAAGGCGCTCCACGAATCTGTTCACTTAACCATTTCCCAAGTTATGCTCCAGTGCAACCGAATGCACCAGTAAGCATTTTAAAGATATTTAGTGTTGAAAAATGCTAATCTTAAGAGCATTCACCTTTATGTTTGATAATATCTTAAATTTAGTTTTACTAGTAATATATCTTTTGCATCTTTTTTATATTCTAACTTCTGAGGAAAGACCTTGGCACCACAAAAGCATAACTTTGTCTAGTAACTGTTTGTTTGATTTTCGAAGGACGGTAGACCTTAGGTCATTCTCGTTCTCTTCATTTTTTCTTTTAGTAATTTCCCTGAAAAAAGAGTTCGTTGTTGTTTACAAGAAATTCTTCTCCTCATTTTCGCTGTTTTATATCGAGTTTTCTTTTACAGCGATTTTTTTTCTCTTATTTCCTTTCGTATTTTCGCCGACTATAATTTTAACCTGTAATTAAATTTTTCTTCTTCATCCTAAAATGAAGATGCAGTACAGCATTTGAGTTTCTGAGTTCAAATCCCACCGAAGTCAACTTACCTTTTCATCTCTCCGAGATCTATAAATTGACCACACTAGTGGTCGAAGTGGCGGTGTTAGTGCTGGTGGTGGTTGTCGCAGTAGTGGCCCGTGTGGTGCTAGTGGTAGATAACGCTGTAGTGGCCTGAGAATGGCTGTGATAGTGGTATTTGTGATGAAAGAGGTTAAGGTTGCTGTTATGGTCATTGTTGTTGTTGCTGTTGTTGTTGTTGCTGCTGCTGTTGCTGCAAAGATGGTGGTGGTGGCGGCGGTGTTGGTAGTGGTAGTAGTAGTGGTGGTGGTGGTGGTGGTGGTGGTGGTGGTGAGGGTGGTGGTGATGGTGGTGGTGAGGGTGGTGGTGAGGGTGGTGGTGATGGTAGTGGTAGTGGTGGTGGCGGTAGTGACGGTAGCGGTGGCAGTGACGGTAGCTGTAGCGGCGGCAGTGGTGGTGGTATTTGTTGGTAGTGGTAGTGATGTTGGTGGTGGGGGTAGTGGGGGTGACACCAGCGGTGGCGGTGAAGGTGAAGGAGGTGGTAGTGGTGCCGTGGGGGTGACAGTGTTGGCGATATTGAATCAATTATAACTGTTGGTAATGATGCTCGTCATTATTATAGTCACAATAGTTGCTGTTGTTGTTGTTGGTGGTGGAGTTTGCAGTTGTGGTAGTGGTGGTGGCGTTTGTGGTGGTGGTGGTGGTTATTGTTGTTGTGGTTAATGTGATTGTCGTTGTTGTTCTTTCGATCGTTGTTGTGGTCGTTCTACTTCATTCTTGCTGTCGTTTTCTCTCTCTCTCTCTCTCTTTCGTTATTAGTTCTAATTGTTGTTTTACTACTTTGCTCTTGTTGTTTTTGTCATTGTCGCTGTTTGTTCTAGTCCAAATTTATTGCTGTTGTTGTTGTTGTTGTAGTTGTTGCTGTTGTTGTTGTTGTTGTTGTTGTTGTTGTTGTTGTTTGTTCACCATTTCTGATTTAATTGTTTCTTCTTATCAGTGTTTTTACGTCTCTAAGCAAACAGCAATTTAAATGGCGGTATTGTTTTGTGCTCTCTGAACGCACGGGCAGAGAGAGAGAGAGAGAAAGAGAGAGATGTGAGGCTGTTAGAGACGAGGTGTTAGAGAGGAGGTGGGAGAGAGAGGTAGATAGAGAGCTAGGGAGAGAGAGAGAGTGAGCGGAAAGGAGAGCGGAGGAAAAGTGTCAAGAGATAGACAGATTGCAGTACGTATATGAAAGACAGACAGACAGACAGACAGACAGACAGATAGAAAAGTAGATCGACTGGCACAAACGAAGAGGTA
>NC_069003.1:5140088-5141584 GCF_001194135.2 Octopus bimaculoides
ATATATATATATATATATATATATATATATATATATATAAACATACGTATATATATATACATATGTATAGTTTGTGTATGTGTATAAGTACTGGCACATACATACAGACGCAATTATACACTGAAACATATACAATTATACATATATAAACACACCCACACCCGTATGTATATATATATATATATATATATATATATATATATACACGTACATATACACGCACACATATACGCACACTTATATGCGTATATATATATATATATATATACACACACATATGTTAAGTATATATGTAAGGACGCAAGCGTGGCTCGGTGGTTAAAAAGTTCTCATCGCAAAAATGAAGTCTCGAGTTCAATCTCCAGCGTGGCAAAGATCTCTAATATAGCCTCGTGTTACCTTCAAGTCTTATGAATTGCACTTCTAATTCAAAGGGGCCAGCCTTGTCCCATTCTGTGTCACGCTGAATCTCTCTGAAACCTGCGTTAGGCGTACGCGTGTCTGTGGAGTGCTCAGCCACATGCATGTTAATTTCACGAGCAGGCTGTTCCGGTGATCGTATCGACTGAAACGCTCATGGTTATAACTGACGAAGAGCCTGGCCATTTACCAGCACTTTCTACAAGAACAATGTTCCTAGCCTTTGAGATTTGCTTAGCTGGAAGCCACTTCGCGATCATCCATCTGCTAGAAAGAGAAGCCAAATCTCTCTCATTGATATGCTGCATATTATATACGAAAGAGCACATTGGATAATAAAGCCAGAGATATACTCAAGCCAATACGATGCAAGACTATATATCTTTTACCAAAGAATAAGTAAGAGCAACACCAAGAACTCTTGGTTCCAGTGCTTTGTGGTTTAATCTAAGAAGGAACTTTTGTCTCGAAGATCTACCCCAGACTGTAGAGAAAGAAATCCGACTCAAGACAGAGAAAGATTAAACCTCTCGGCAAATATCTCATCAAATGCATACGACAGTATGGAATTCGTTAAATACGGATTATGTTAAACCCGGAGATGGATTAAGGCATTTACTACCCAGTACAATACACAGTCAATCTGATTTGCTTTCAACTAGTTTCCATTAACGCAGATGGATTCAAAAACACATTGATTAACTGTACGATATGGTTGTTCAAAGATACTTGCCTAAGATGAATCACAAAACATGTGAGCAGAAATAGCGGTGTAGTAGTTGAGAAGCAAGATTGTAAACTATACGACTGTGTGTGCCCTCCAGATTGCAATCAAGACCGTTTTACTTCTGGTACTGATTTTACCCTGGATATCACTGAAATATTCGAGTCTCCTGTTTAAATATTTGCTTCCATATTTATATCTAACATAGCAATCTGCTATTTAATTGATGAATTGTGTTAATTAAGTTAATGCTCAATGGACAGTGATTATCATCTGGTCATCAATGCCAAATCGATTCTGCCATCCCACCAAATATACGCATATTTCTGCATGAGTGTATATATATATATAT
>NC_069003.1:5142169-5142736 GCF_001194135.2 Octopus bimaculoides
GGCAGCGGTAGTGGTGTTAGAACGATGGTGGATGAGGAGGCGGTGGTGGCGCCCGACCTGATAGTGGCGGTGGTGGTGGCGGTGGTTTTTCTATTGGTGGTGAGCTAAAGGTGGTTATGAGTGGTAGAGGTGCGGACGGAGTGGGGAATTGGATGGGGGTGGGGGTGACAGAGCCGATCACGCGACCATCTTATTATTATTAGATTGAATCAAATCATGGAGGGGCGGTAAATCTGTAGACGGTAGAGGGAGCTAAAGTAGCGAGTGTTAAAAGCCTCGTTCTGAAGAGATAGCGCGATCACAGCGCACACCATTATTCAATTAAACGCGTTACACAGACAAACACGCACACGCGCGCACACAAACACACATATATACATACAAGGCAGCACATACATACATGCACACATGTATATATATACATACGTATACACACACACACATATACATACTTACATATGCATATACTGACACACGCCTGTATACATCGACAAACATACAAGTTTACTGTTATACAGATATTCACGTGTAATAGACACAAATGAACATACACACATGCATAAACAA
>NC_069003.1:5142746-5143003 GCF_001194135.2 Octopus bimaculoides
GTATACATCGACAAACATACAAGTTTACTGTTATACAGATATTCACGTGTAATAGACACAAATGAACATACACACATGCATAAACAAGTATGTGTACATGTACATATGCATATAAATGCATGGTGACATACACATATAGACGATGAACGCGTGTATTTGCACGCACACACACATGCAGGCCCATACATGCACACACAACATTCAAACACATATATTTATGTTACGAACACATCAAAAACGGGTGTAAATATGTATGT
>NC_069003.1:5143013-5144165 GCF_001194135.2 Octopus bimaculoides
TACACATATAGACGATGAACGCGTGTATTTGCACGCACACACACATGCAGGCGCATACATGCACACACAACATTCAAACACACATATATTTATGTTACGAACACATCAAAAACGGGTGTAAATATGTATGTATGTATGTATGTATGTATATACATATACATTTGTGTGTGTATATGTGTGTGTGTGTGTGTGTGTGTGTGTGTGTGTGTGTGTGTGTGTGTGTGTGTGTGTGTGTGTGTGTGTGTGTGTGTGTGTAGACTGAGAGGTAGATAGATAGATAGATAGATAGATAGGTGGACAGATGTTTAAATAACTCAACACGTAACGCAATCACTTCCAATTATACATATACACACACATATATTTACGCTAAAACATATAAACACTGCCTAATACACACACACACATACATACATATACATATATATATATATATATATATATATATATATACATACATAAAACATACATATACATATATTTACATATACATATATATACATATACATACATACATTCATGCATGCATACATGCATATATACATGCATCTGTACATAGCAGTGCACAGAAACATGCACAGATGTACGCATCCCAATCTCACTTGTGCATGCACTTGTATTCGTAGACATATGCACATAGACATGCACATTTGCTCATGTGCATACGCGGCAAGAAACAAGGCCACGTGTACGGAAGGACAAAATGAAAGTTATCAACGTGCAGGAAAACGCCGAGTACATATACATACACATATCCACGCACATCTATATGTGTACGACATGTTTACACATATCGATGCACAGTTCACACATCTACAGATATGCGCACAAGCATACATGTCTGTACATACACACACATGGAAATAAACGCAAAAGAATACGCAGATTTAAATATAGACACAATTATACACACACACTTATCTCCACGCAGATATTCATACAAGCATGCACACACACACAACTACTCTCATTCTGATGTGTGTGTGTGTGTGTGTGTGTGTGTGTGTGTGTGTGTGCGCGCGTATGTATGTGTGTATACATCCTTATATGGATATATATATACACATAAATACGAGGGTTGTAAGAAAAGTCGTGAGCTGCAAGAAAACAAAACATGGTATAAGACTTCAAGGCTCAAAACTTTTCATACAC
>NC_069003.1:5144275-5145672 GCF_001194135.2 Octopus bimaculoides
TATATATGTATTATGTATGTATGTATGTATTTAAGTGTATATAGAGAGAATTCATAAAAAAACAAAAGACGAAGACAAGTGGTGTAGACAACAAACAGATGTATTACTTTAACGCTCGGGAAGTGAAAAAGTCTTTAACGTTTCGAGCCTACGCTCTTCCACAGAACAGAAAGAAACAAGGAGAGAAAATAAAGAATGTGTAGTGGCTAGCGATCTATCATGGCGAATGTACATACATACATACATACATACATACATACATACATACATACATACACAGGGTGCAGTGAATAAATCGTCGTCTAAATTATGAAAAAATGAAAATAATCCTGACACCTCATTTTAACAGATATACTTATCAAAATTATCCCTCACATATCGTCTCACATATTTGTCCCCAGTAATTCTCAATCTATATATCTACTGTTGCCTCTCTCTATTCCCCTTCTCTTTCTCTTTCTTTCTTTCTTTCTCTCACTCCCCCTCTCTCTCTTTCTCTGTCTCTCTCTTGCTCACTTTCTCCCCCCTCTCTCTATCTCTTTCCACTTTTGGTGCTTTGTCCTTTTCCAATCTCTCTCTCATTATGTTTTCTTCCTTCTCTCTATCTCTTTCTTCCACTTCCCACAAACTATCTCTCTTTCACCCTCTCTCCCCTCTCTCTTTCTCTGCGAATATACATACATGTATACATGCATATATATACAAATATATGTATATATACACGCACACACACACATACACATACACATATATCGCTTTTGATACAATTATCTCTCAATATCTCACTTTATTTCAATATCTGTCCTTATTGACAGTACATATACTCCCAACAAACACACACACACACACACACACACACACATGGACACACACCACACATTCACCATACAGCGCACTATGCATACATACATACACATACGTAAAATTCTCAGTTGGCAGCATTACTCCCAGGCCCCGCCCTCCCCCTTCAAATTCTGGTCAATATACATTGTTGCAGGCCCAGCTCCCCGCCTCTGCTCCCTACTTCAACACAGCATTGAACCTTCAGTCAAGTAGGTGAAAGCTTTAAAGCCAGTCAATGGTCAACTGAAGCCAAACAATCCCTGGCTGACCTGTCGTTCACGTTTTCAAGGTTAACAACAATTCTGTCGAAATATTTTCACTTAGTGTGCAATTTCGACGCTACGTATTCGGTCCGTGTATGCATATGTGTGAGTGTGTATGTGTGTGTGTGTGTGTGTGTGTGTGTGTGTGTGTGTGCGGGCGTGTGTATGAGTATGTCTATGTATGTACATATTTTAATGTAGTATATATCATATATCCATACCTATACACACATTCACTATAAACATGCACACACACGCGAATATATATATATATATATATATATATATATA
>NC_069003.1:5145682-5148051 GCF_001194135.2 Octopus bimaculoides
ACACACACACACACACACACACACACACACACACACACACAGATATGACTGAAGTAAATAAACACCCTTATAATCGTTAAGATTTATTTAAATCTAAAATTATGCATCTAAGTTATTTATTAATTATTATAATGTGAATATCTAATATTTAGTAGAGAAACCCTTTACATCTTTCAATGCAAGGACCCTATTCAATACGCCACTGGTTAGACGACGAATATTCTCTTGAGGAAGTTCTTGCCAAGTTTCACGCAATAATCTCAAAAGTTCTGGCTTTGAGGATGCTTTCTTGGTCTTCTTATGAATTATCTTGTCCGTTAGGCGTCAGAGGTGTTCAATAGGGTTCATATCTGGTGACTGGCCTGGCCATGGAAGCTTTTAAGTGCCATTTGAAAGAGCTTTGGTAGCTATTTCTAACATGTAACGACTCCTTTTTAGACAACCGGTTTCAAATTTTGGCACAACGCCAGCAAGTTCGGGGTGGGGGGGGGACAAGTCAATTACATTGACCCAAGTCCTCAACTGGTACTTATTTTATCGACCCCGAAAGGATGAAAGGCAAAGTCGACCTCGGCGAAATTTGAACTTAGGACATAAAGACGGACGAAATACCGCTAAGCATTTTATCTGGCATGATAACGATTCTGCAAGATCCGGCATCAACCATATTGCATAGATTAGGTGAATGTATCTTTTGAAAACATTAGTGTGTGGTTTGAGGGAAATTTAGCTACTATTTCTAACATGCAACCCTTATAAGCCTTTAATACCCTACGTCTTTGTGAAACATTTTATGCTTGTATAGCGTGTGTTCAAGTAGGGGTTAAGTTTTTTTAAGGGCTCACAGTCATGCTCCTAAAAGGGCCTTACAGCCATAAAAGTCAAGAAGCTGAGGTCAAAGGTGAAATCGAATGTAACTTGGTTTGGAGTATATTTTTAAGTATTTATAAGTATTTTCATTTAATATTCTTGAGAATGGTCTGAATTGCTGTTAAAAGGGTTCTTGAAGCGTGGATTTCATTATTGCAATCCGCCCTTTTCTAGCGCTAGCATTCTGGGTTGGAGGAGGTTTTTTTTTAGCCCTCCCTCCCCTCCCTGGGCTATAGTTGTTTCATTATGTCCAATCCTCATATACATTGTGCTTATATCTAAGAAAAACAAAAAGACGTTAAGATTGAACCAGGACCTTCTGTATCCGCATGTTGTATGTTAATGAAAAGTTTATTGTCCTATAAAGGTAGACAGGTGTAAAAGCAGCTTCAACTGGGCGTGGAGTAGGCATTGAATGTGGCGAAGCACTGATGTAGAAAGATGTTGGAGTAGCATTTTCTTCTTGTATTTTTTTTTTTTGTGTGTGTGTTTGTAGGTGTGTGGGTGTTTTTTTTAACAGTTTTCAACAAGCTTTAACAACAACACGAATTAACATCAGCCTCCGAGAAGGTAAGGACTTGTTTTACATATTCAATTTCTGCTGTTAAATTGTTAAATGACAAGAAGAAAAACATTCTAGACATTAATAATAATAACAACAATAATAATAATAATAATAATAATAATAATAATAATAATAATAATAATAATAATGGTGACAGTCATATAAAAAAAAAGACACAGGAGACAAGATGGCGTAACATTTAAAAGCATGAAGCTACGGGAGAAAAATAAAAATATATAAATAAATTTATGAAACGGGTGTTAGCGTAACAAAACAAAATAACAAATATAAATAATAAAACGCGATCGGACAATCGTTAAAAGTGTGCATATAATTTGTGAATTTGTGAGATGTTGGTGATGTCTGTCTTGTAGTCTTGGCTTGACTTGGCTTCATTTTGGCTTGTCGGCTGCCTGGGTGCGCGGCTGGATGATTTCGCTTAAAGAGAAAGAGAGAGAGAGAAAGAGAGAGAAAGCCTTGAAAATTTCTGACCAAAGATTTGTGAGCTATGTGGATGTATTCGTTGATTAGGTAGGTGACTTTTGCTATTTATTATTCATAGCATTATTTTACAGTGGTGATACCTCAGAAGATGATGGTTTGCAGCTGCTGGAAAGACGAGAGAGAGACACCTCCTTCGTGACATTAAACTCAAGTGTTTCCAATTATGACGCTATTCAAACGCCAACGACAGCACATATACAAACCCTCAAATTATTCTGCCTACATACATACATATGCATGCATGCATGTATGTATGTATGTATGTATGTATGTATGTATATATGTATGTATGTATGTATGCATACATGTATGTATATATGTATGTATGTATATGTATGTATGTATGTATGTATGTATGTATCTATGTATGTATCTGTGTATGCGCGTATGTGTATATACTTGTATAAATATATATATATATATATATATA
>NC_069003.1:5148228-5149456 GCF_001194135.2 Octopus bimaculoides
TATATGTATACATATATATATACATATATATGCATACACATAAATACATATAAAAGTGTGTACGTATGTATATGTACACGCACACAAACATATATATAAATGTATATATATACATGCATATATATATATGTATATATATGTATATGCATATGTATATATATGTATATGCATATGTGTATATGTGTGTGTGTGTGTGTGTGTGTGTGTGTGTGTGTGTGTGTAATATATATGTATATGTATATATCTTGGAGGAGGAAAAAACTGTTGTCTTTTTTGTCTCTTGCTGTTTTATGTTGTTTTTTGTTGTTGGATTTTTGGTTTTGAGTTGTTGTTTTTTGTTTTTCTTTCTTTTCTTTGCGTCCATTTCTTCTTCTGAAAGTTCTTCCCGCCTACCGCCGCCCCTACCCGACTCCACCTACCCACCACACCCTTCCTCTACCTTCAGAATCTCGGTTCTATGAAGCGTCTAAAACGTACATAACCCTAAACTATCAAAAACTCTAAAAGCCATGCGCCAACTCAATAATTAACGTGTTGTTTGGAACCATTTAATACAACCCTCTCCACCCACGACCAATACCCACCAAAAAATGGTCTTTTCTCTTCTCTCTTTCTCCCCCCCCTCTCTCTCTCTCTCTCTCTCTCTCTCTCTCTCTCTCTCTCTCTCTCTCTCTCTCTCTCTCTCTCTCTCTCTCTTTGCTTCTGTGTCAAGCAGTATAAAATCTATTGGAGCGTGGAATTATTCCTCTGCTGCAGCAAGAAAAACGAAGAACACAAAGAATTTATATGCGAAAGGAAAAAATAAAAAAAAACAACAAAATAGTAATAAATAAAGACAAACAACAAAAGCGAAAAAGATGTATATTCTCTGAATTTATTTACTTTATTGCTGTGTGTGTGTGTGTGTGTTTGTGTGTGTGTGTGTGCTCGCAGGAATTGTGCAAAAGTCCGTTGGATGTTAAATGCATATGCATGATATATATACATATATATACATGCGCAAATAATATAAATATATGTATAAATATAGAGAGAGAAAGCGAAAGAAATATATAGACAGATAGATAGATACATACATACATACATACATACATATACAAATATATATAAATGTGTGTATATATAAATACATACATACAAGCATCGTATATATGTATATGTGTGTACCTACATACACTTATATACATATGTATGTAAATATATATATATATATATATATATATATATA
>NC_069003.1:5149466-5155722 GCF_001194135.2 Octopus bimaculoides
ATATATATATATATATATATATATATATATATATATAGGTCTATATGCATATATATCCGCATCTATATATATACGCACTTATATATATAAAAATCTGTGTGTATGCATACATAAATACATGCACGCATACATACATACATACATACATACATACATACATACATACATGCTCGCATTCATACACAAATACATACTTACATGCTTATATATCGATGGGTGGAATTCAGAAATGGTAGAGCAGCAGAGAAATATATCATCTTGTTGATATTGTTGTTGTTATTTAACTGTAGTCCTGCCCTGATTCCACAGAACTACGATCAAAAGCATTTCGGCTATGACCAACCCATCAATTTTTTTCAGGCTAATATACCCTCTTTAACATGCTCTTTTCTAACATGAAGTACGTAATTTGAGGTAGTTCTCACTTTTATTTTGTTGCAGTTAAAGAACAACTACATGTATATATATGTTTCGGTGTAACTGGTCTCGTCAGTGTAGTACAGTTCATCCGAACTTATAGATCGATTCACTAAATACATTTATACATAATAAATATGCAACTGAATATCAGTTTATCCTTTCCCTAAGCATGCAAATTAACTCAGAAATTTAATGTCAATTGTTTGAAGTTGTCTCCCCTTATAAACGTTCCTAAAGGTTCATTGTCACTGGCTTTTTGAATTGTTTACCCTTATTTCTCTTAATTTTCGATTATATAAATTAATCTTACCCCCAAAATATACTTAACATTTTCTATGTATAAACTTCATTTTCTGCAGATTTGGTTTAAGTCCACTGTTCTGACGAGTTCAAATAGTCCGAAACTTATGTCCATAGCTGTCTTTTCCATGTGGAAAAAGATCTCGCTCTCGTTTTGTCTATGCATGTAAACTTAATTGAAGAATTCCATCCTAAAAATTCTAAACCTCCACTTAATCAAGTTCAGGTACATAAAAATGCCATAGGACAATTGAAACACTACCATAACAACCCTGTCTCTCCCAGTCAGTTCAGGCATTCCTACATTTTACCAAGCTGTTTCAACATCATCCTCTGAACGCTACTTTAACACTTTCAGTCTGCGACACAGATACAACATCCCTGTAGTACCCATCCTACCAATACCGTCTCTTCCCCTTCTCAGATTCACACACTTATGGCAGCGGCCCTTCAGTATTTCTAAATCATGTAAAAGAACTCGAAAGTTTGGGCCTCCAGCCAGGCCTTTCACGATACCCTTAAAGCCAAGAAGTTTTCAGCACCACCCCACCCCTAGTACATCTGTAACAGCTCACAACACTACTACAACACCATCCTACTAGCACTACGTCTCCCACTACGTCACACACTTTTGTAACACCCTCCACACAACACTACTGCAATGTCATCCTAACAACACTATTTTATCGCTCAGTACAGATACATCTCTAACACCATAACACCCTACAACGCTACCACAACACCATCCTACCAACACACACACATACTCTCTCCCGCTCACCCAACCCCCCACACACATCTACAACACCCCACAACACTGTTACAACATCATCCTAACAACGCTATCTCTTCCACTTAGTCTAGACATAGCTATTAGATTGGTGCAAAATAATTGTTTTTTGTTATTTTAACCTTTGAGGTTTATTTTGGAAGAAACGTTCATGTAATATACTATTTTGAATCTCTTTAGATTTCGATCTATTGAATAATACTGATGGTTTTGCTTGCACAGTTAATTCCTGTTTATTTTAGGCTGTCAAATTAAAAAATAGAAAAAAGCAAATTCGGACGATTTTATTGTCAAGGAACGTACAGCTTCAAAAATTTGTTTTCAGAAATTTCCAGTAAAGCAGACGATATCTTTTAAGATGAGGAAGTTTGCGAGTTACCATCTTCTAAGATTTACCACGACCAATGGAGGATCATTACTAAAGCTTACTCACGCAAAATAATTGGAAGCGTTGCAGGAGAACTAAATGTTGAACAGTTAAATGTTGTTATATATTTGCATTAGACTAGACAGTCAAAAAGGAGTGATAAACGGGTGCTGCACTAGCTGAATGGAAGTTAGAATTAAAAGATTCATCTCACGAAATCTATTCTGCACTTCATTTGGGCCCCAAAACAAAAAAAAACTATTAATTTCTTGATAGTATTGCGACAAGTGAAGTGACGAGAAATTGATCCTATAACAACAGCTGAGAGCAGGACTGGACGACTTGGCGCAGCTGTTCAGGCGTTGGTGATTGGCGCAGCTGTTCGGGCGTTGGCGCGGCTGACTGGACATTCGCCTCGTTTTGACCACAGAAATTTTTCGGAAGCAACTGCACATATACACACGTGCGCATGCATACGCACACGTAGAAATATACACATATAGTTACAGTGAAAAGAGAGAGAGAAAAAGAAAGAGAGAAAGAGACATACAGACAGATAGAAGGAGGGAGATTGAAAGGGAAAGAGAGTGAGAGACATTACAATTTATTAATTGAACCTGGCCATTTCTTCTTCCTGACAACACCTGAGCGAGTCTTGCAAATGGCGGCACAAACTGAAAGAACTGAGAGCTCCAAGACTTTTGGGAAAGGGGGCCAGTTGATTAGATCGACTCCAGTACACAACTGGTACTTAATTTATTGACCCCGAAAAGGTGAAAGGCAAAGCCGACCTCGGCGGAATTTGAACTCAGAACATAAAGACAGACGAAATACTGCTCAGCATTTCGCCCGGCGTGCTAACGATTCTGCCAGCTCGCCACCTATACACCAAAACTTTACGCCACTCTGCTGACTCCCCAGACTTCTCTCTGACCAATTACCAATTTTTCGGTCCTTCCAATAACTTCCTGCAAGCAAAGGTCTTCATCAAACGAGCAGCAGTTCAAACGGTAACAACAACTAATAGTTCCTGGACCTTATGAATTCTAGGCAACCGGGATAGATTTTTTTTCCAACCAAGGAATAAGTGTAGATTTTAATGGCTATTACAATCAATTAACTACATTGGCATTAATAATCATTTATTATGTATTGATATCGATTTAAAGTTGATATTTAAAAGCCACTACAACTATTTTGGCACCAACCTGCTACAACCCCGCAAAAAACACTAATCACTAATGTAGTATCGTTGCTGCGCCGTTCTACAACTTAAACAGCATTTCTTCCAACGTTTATGTTCTGAGTTCCAATGTCATCGGAGTCGACTTTGCCTTTCATCCAGTCGGAGTCGAGAAATAAGTAGCGGTCGTGCACCGGGGTCGATGTAATCGACTAACCATTTCCCCTGAAATTGCTGGCCTTGTGCCAACATTTGAAACCAATACAGCAACAAAGTGATTGTATGTTGTCAACTTAATGTGGCAGTCCCATGTGTTTATTCCCGCCTTGCCCTTACCATGGTCTTTTCCGTAGGCTTTTCTTTCCACGGATAAACCTAATCTTGCTTTTACACTTTTAAAATTTTTTCTGTGATACACGATCCCTTTTGATCGTTTTTTTTTCCTCACGATCACTTTTGATCGGAATTTTATTTTCCTCCTTTCTTATCCGAAAAGAATAGCTCTACATTGTATTTTGTCCCCTCTGTTTTCGGCCCTGTGTGGCTAATAAAGAGACTTATCTATCTATCTATCTATCTACCTACCTACCTACCTACATACATACATACATACATATCTATCTATCTATCTATCTATCTATCTATCCATCCATCAATCAATCTATTTGTCTGTTTATCTATCTATCCATCCATCTATTTTATCTGTATCCATCCATCCATCCATCCATCCATCTAGCCATCTCCAGTTATCCCTCCGTCCATCTTGAAACTCCCTATCCACCCCTACCCATCCCCACTCCCGTCTGTAAATCCCCTCATCCATTCCTTCCGTACAAACACTTCTGCCATTACTTCCGATGTGATTCCTGCAATACTTCCGGTCTGACCAAACTCCTCGTTTCACTCGGTAATAGAAACTGAGTGACCCGGATGTGAAGTGGCCAGAATGACTGGTTTAAGAATCTGGTCAGTTATTCGTGACACACGCACGCACACACACGCACAAAGACATACGCTTAAATATATACATATAAATATATACACTCGCGCGCGCACAAACAAGTGAATACACACATGTACACAAACACATATACATTCATGGTCACACAGACACACACCCATGCATACACACAAAGATGTATATACATATATATATATATATATACATACACAAAAAGTGATACACAGACAGACACACACACATACATAGAAATACATACACAGGCATATGCACACATAGACATGCATACTCAAAGACATACACGGGTCTACCACACACACACACACACACACACACATACTCGCACACGCGTATATTCACACACCTGTACACAAACACATACAATACGCATACATACATACATACTTACACGCATGCATGCATCCACATGCACACAGAGTCATAGCACCTAACCACCACAGACACACACACATGTATATATATGTACATATATACACACATGCACTCTAGACACACATACATACATACATTCGTACATACGTATGTACGTAGTATATACATACATACATACATACATACATACATACATATATTCACGCATACGTACGTACATAAAGACATACATACATACATAAACACACATACATACATACATACATACATGAATGATAGAGAGATGGCACAGAATCGTTAGTACGCCGGACAAAATATTCTGCAGCATTTTATCCGGCTTTACGTTCAGACTTCAAATGTTTCTGAGGTCGAATTTGCCTTCTATGCATCAGAGTCGATAAAATAGACATCCTTGAGTATGAGTGATGACTTGCGCCCCTTCCGTCCCTTCACCATCACCTCTCTCTCTCTCTCTCTCTCTCTTTCTCTCTCTCTCTCTCTCTCTCTCTCTCTCTCTCTCTCTCTCTCTCTCTCTCTCTCTCTCTCTCTCCCTCTATCTATCTGTCTATCTTTATTTAGTGACTTCACTTTAAACGAAGTCACTGGCCAAGTCATCACTTGTCCTCAAAGATATCTAGATGGTCTTAGTCGTTCCGACGGAGGAACATGATGATTATTTAGAAGTTCGTTTCACAAATATTTGGTTACAGGTTCGGCTCCACTGCACGGCATCTTCATTGTGTTCGACCATAACCTTGAGTCGTCCAAAGTCTTGAGAAGGGAGTTTAATTGAAGGAATCTACGAAACTACATTGGGATCACATCAGTTGAACTTTTATATCTAGTCTTTTATATTGTCTCTTTTACTTGTTTTAATCATTGGATAACGACCTTCCTAGGGGCAAACCTTAAAGGGTTTCTTAGTGGAACAAACTTCCCTCAGTTCTTAAGGTTTGATACGTATTCTCTCGGTCTCTTTTGCCGTTGGATGGCCTTTGAACTACATGCGTTCCTACGCCCTTTGAAGGGTTTTGTTTTTTATCCTACAAGATGTCCAATAACCACCAAGCAAGCTTTGTGGGGTCACCGGTTCAGTCGCCGACGACCCGACCATGCAACGGTTTGTACCGGGTTACATGTTACCAACAGCATTCAGAAGTGACCTGACCTTGGAATAAATAGTAGCTAAGAAGCGATTTTTTTCCACATTCGTTAAAACCCTGGCTTTTCCAAACCAAGGTCCCAATACCTGATGCAGGTTAGTCATATCGACAGCAGAAATAACCACAAGACCATATCTATACCATTAACCATTGGTGATTTTCACAGTTTATAAGTTACTACTCAGACACGACTACCATTTGTGCAGCTGTCGCCATAGTACATTGTTTCTCATGAGATTAGATCGTAAGACTGTTTCCTTAGCAACTGGTGACAGCAGCTCGTCCTATTCTCTCATGACACTTACAAACATCTGTCTGCACGTCTTAGTGTCAAAAGATCTATGAAAGATCGACAAAAAAAAAGAAAACGCTGGCAGCTTCAACAAAGATTTTACAGCGAAAACCTTTCTTTATAAACAAAAGGTTTAATGCATTATTATATAAGTATGCGTTCATGGCGTGGGGTGTATGTGTATGCATATATGCGCGTGTATCTATGTGTGTACATGTGTGTGTGTGTGTCTGTGTATCTGTGTGTGTGTACTGAGTATGTGAGTGTATGCGTGGTTGTGCGTGTGTAATACATGTCGACATACATAACATACATATACATGCATATATATGAATATATGAGGATATATATATATATATATATATATATATATATATATATATATAT
>NC_069003.1:5158730-5159750 GCF_001194135.2 Octopus bimaculoides
TATATATATATATATATATATGGTCTATGGACATGAATGTGTCTCTTAACATCTGCTGGTGCCTTGCAATCCTTTTGGCAAATGGAACAAGTTGATGACTCAGTTTGCTTGAGTGTTTGTAGATCATTCACTGAATCTAGGTTCTTTTTGTTTTCCTGAATTCTTCAAGATTCTTCGAGTATCAACTCAAGCCTTATCGACACCCAAATACCATCTACCTCTCGCTCTCTCTCCCTCTTTCTTTCACTTTCTCTCTGTTTCTCTCGTTCTATATCTATCTATCTATCTATCTACCATTACGCACATACACAAACACTCTCGTTCAAATATTCTTGATTCATATTGGGTTTTTTTTCTTTCAATTTATTTTTTTTATTTTCATTTCATTCCATTTGAATTTCTTCTTCTTTCTAAAGTAATTATTTTGTTCTTCTCCCATAATTCCAAGCAAAGCAATGACTCCAGATTGAGAAACAATTCACTTCCGGTTTCCTTCATATACCTTTCTATATTCTAAAGCGATTTGATGAAGAACTCTCGGGAAAGTCTTAGAGAAATCAAGAGAATATGTTTCATGGATAGCTGAACACACACGCACACACACACATTTATATAACGGAATGAAAAGCAATATATACATATATATATATATATGATTAAACATACATACCATACACGCACGAACAAACACATACATGCATGCATGCAACTATGTGTGCATGTATGTTTGTGAGTATGTATGTACGTTGTGTGTGTGTGTGTGTGTGGTGTGTATGTGTGCGTGTGTGTGCACGCGCACGTGTCTGTGTGACGTAGAAATAGATATTGAGAATACATAAAAAATATTTTATAGTTTGGTGAAATGAAATATATATAAATCGATAAAAAAATATTTGTAATACTCAGAAGTTTCGCATCTAGTCATATGTATATATGTGTGAGTGTGTGTGTGTGTGTGTGTGTGTGTGTGTGCGTGCGTACGTGTGTGTGCATATGTGTGTGTAGGTGTATGCATATATA
>NC_069003.1:5160475-5162171 GCF_001194135.2 Octopus bimaculoides
GGTGATAGTGATGATGATAATAGTGGTGGTGGTGGTGGTCTTTTTTTTTTTGATAGTTGTGATGTGTTAGTGCTGTTGTGGTGATGGTGACGGGTGATGACGATAGTAGTAGCGCAGTTAGTGGAGATGCACTATTGCGATAGTAGTGATGGTGGTGATGATAGTGGTGGTGGTGGTAGTAGTAGCGATTGTGGTATTAGCAGTAATAGAAGTATTAGTGATGGTGGTGGTGGTGGTGGTGCACTGAGGATGTCATGTTGTGGTGCTGTTATAGTAAGGATGTGACCTCGAACAAAATGTCTTGCGATATTTAGCTACGACGCTTAACGTTCTGAGTTCAAACTCCGCCAAGATCAACTTTACCTTTTATTCTTCCAGGGCCGATAAAATAAAGGACCAGCCAAGTAATGAGATCGATGTAATTGACTATCGCCCTTCTCTTATAATTACTGATCTTGTACCAAGATTTAAAACCAACAAGCTGCGAGCTGACAGATTCGTTAGCGCGTCGAACAAAATGATTCGAGGTATTTCTCCCGGTGTTTTACGTTCTGAATTCAAATTCCGCCGAGGTCTATTGGATGCGTGCATTTTGGAGTAGTTATCTCCTCTTCGACATCAGAGGCTGGACAGGGTGGCGCTGCGAACTGAGACGAGAGACTGTATCTCTCTTATGAGATTCCTGTCATCATGCAATAGCTGGTTGTGCTATTCGGCGACTCACTTTAAATAAAAATAAGGATTGGCTGTGCTAAGCTGTGATATGTATAAATACAAACTTGTTACCTCTTCAAATATGCTCGAGGCATATTCGAACCCGAGAGAAAGGCCCGAGTTAGCTCACAACGTTTCGTAACCCAGCTATTGGATGCATTTCGGAGTGGTTATCTCCTCTTCAGTAACAGAAACTAGTTGATGGACCCAGGGCGTGTGTGATTATGCGAGTGGATGTGTATAGGTGTGCGTTTTTATGTGTGTGTTGGGGATGGTGGGAGGAAGAGAAAAAAACAGAATGAGAAAGTATGTTTAATGATTAAAGTATAAAACAAACAAGAGAGTAGAAAGAGAGGGAGGAAAAAGGTGATTATTATTATTATTATAAAAGAGGGGGTGCAATCAGAGAAAAGAGACAGTGAGATAAAGAAGCTTATTGTAAGAGGGGAAGGGGTTGAAATAGAGAGAGATTAAGAATTAATAGCGAGAGTGTAAGAGATAAAAACAAGAAATACAGAGTTGTTTTTTGTGAGAAAAGAGGGGGTGGGAATTGGTGTGGGGTGGGGAATAAATCGAGGGAAAATGGACGAATAAATTATTCTTTTACACATATCAACCAACACGTGTATGGATATGTATGTATATATATACGCATGTATCGATAGATATTATGTATGTATGTATGTATGTATATATATATGTATATATGTATGTATGTATGTATGTATGTATATATATATGTATATATGTATGTATGTATGTATGTATGTATATATATATATGTTCATCCGCCCTTTGACAGGTCTTATTTTTCGTCCTGCAGGGTGTCCAACAACACCCTCCTCACCAAGCAAGCCTGGTGGGGTTGCCAGTTTAGTCGCCGACGACCCGACCATGCAACAGGTTGTACTGGATTACATGTTACCAGTAGCACTGAAGAGCGACCTGACACACCTGATTATATGTCTGTGCACACGTTTGA
>NC_069003.1:5163096-5164203 GCF_001194135.2 Octopus bimaculoides
TGTGTGTGTGTGTGTGTGTGTGTGTGTGTGTGTGTGTGTGTGTGTGTGTGTGTGTGTGTGTGTGTGTTTGAAGTTTTTTACGATGTCTGAAGCTAACGTTGATAACTAATGATATTAATGGAAATGATTGTGCTTACATTATAAAATATATATGCATACATTACTGATATATATGCACATACACGCACACACACATATGTATGTATGTGTGTTATACACACGTACATGTGTAGCTATGTGTATATATTTACAGAGGTAATAAATACAAATGTACTTAGCATCGAGACATCTTAATTCAACTATCGAAAATACCCGATAAAAATAATATTGAAGCATTAAATTAGTTAGAGCTATGACAACATCTATGAGAATAAATCGGAACAGAAATTGAAGAACTTTGAATATACCATACAGAGTAGATATGTGTTTCTTTCCTTTATTGCCAAACATAACGATTTAAATGTCTCTATATTTGTTAAGTTTGTTTCGTCAGCCATTTTTGAGTGAGACAGAACAGCAACCAAATATTGTGAAGCAAATTTGTGGTATTAACACGAACTCTCTCACTGGACGGATGGTTCGAGAAATTACGATATAGGATTCACTAAATAGTCCAGATTTGTATGTCGTAACAATGGAATAAATAGATACAGGCATAAAATGATTGTCTTGGATTAAACTTATATGTCAGATATTGCTTAGTGTAATCATGAGATTTGTGAATTAATAAAACTGTATGCCACGTTGAATCTGGGGAGAACCATATTGTCTTAACACCTTATTATCTAACGCACTGTTGTAACATAATTTGATAACCAGACAACAGTAATAACATTGTAACGAACTAACAACTCTCTTAACGAACCAACAACTCTCTTTACGATCCAACAATTCTCTTTACGAACCAACAATCAATATTCCTCGTGAACAAACATATTAAGCGGAACACATACACATACGCAAAGAAACATATATTCATGGTGCCCCAGCATGGCCGCAGCTTCAAGGCTGAAACATATAAAAGAATAAAAGAGTACATACATATGTATGTATGCATGTGTGTGTGTATATATATATATATATATATATATATATATATATATATAT
>NC_069003.1:5164895-5166830 GCF_001194135.2 Octopus bimaculoides
ATATATATGTATATATATTTATATGTCTATATGCCCTCCTACTCAGTGTTCGATTAGTTATAAACACGGTTCCCATCTGAGACACTTCACGTCGTAACCTCTCGTCTCCTTCCAGAAATATAAAGATATTTATTTTAAATCCACCACCGAGGATGATATCTCGCCTATTTCTGTCAACGATGATAAATATCCAACGGCGTCTATTGAAGATACCATATATAACGATGCTTAAAACTCGCTGTCACAGTTATATCGATCACAGAATCAACTGAAGATGGTGTTTGTAAATATAAGGGTTCCCTGTTGCTATTGTTTAGTTGGGAAAAAAAGGAAACATTGTCATAGAAAAAGCTTTTAGTGAAGGGGCGTCTGTTGAAATACAGGTAGGAATGTTTTGACTGAGTGGGTACCAAAATTATTTCTTTCAGTCTATCAATCTATCTGCCGATCAAACTGTCAGTCTATATGTCTAACATCTATCTGTCTATCTATTCATCTATTTCTCTCTCTCTCTCTCTCTCTCTCTCTCTCTCTCTCTCTCTCTCTCTCTCTCTCTCTCTCTCTCTCTCTCTCTCTACATACATACATGCATATATATATATGGCTATATACACACACATATATATACATATATATATATCCATATATATATCTACATATACACGCGCACACACCTGTCTATCCATCCATCCATCCGTCTATCTACGTATCTATCTATCTATGTATCTACTGTGACGTTGGCAATAAACGACTTTGGGAATATGTGGCATGAGCAGTATGTGTTGTTGCATTATCGTGTGAGAGAAACATCTTTTTACCATTGACCAATGGTGGCACTTTTTCTGATAATTTTCGAGCAATGTTTTCAGTTGACAAAAATACTTCGCATTAACTGTTTCGATTTTGGCTTCACACGGTCAGATGTTTTACGAATCTACTGCCCAAGCACAGACACTTTTCCAATTTTATGATCGAAGTATAACTTGAATTGAACTGTTCTGCTAATCCTCTTGCAGTCTACTTTGAATTTTCGTCAACTTCTGTTTCCAGAATCTCGCCACTGTAAAATCATAGTCATCCAAATCGAGAGGAAGATGGGAGAGAGAAATTTCTTTCGTTCTGGTCAGATGTTTACGGACCTACTGCCCAAGCTCAGACACATTTCCTACCTCATGAAAATATTTTATGAACGAAGTATGACTTGGATTGAACTGTTCTGCTAACTCTTCAGCAGTTTACTTTGAATTTTTCTCAACTTCTTATTGCAGAATCTCATTACTGACAGACTCGAAGGGAAGATGCGAGAGACAAATTTCTTAGTTGAAACAGGCCAAGTCTTCGTTGGCATGTCTGGTTTCTTAAAACTTCATTTTCATAGACAGAACGAATATTTCTTGCAGCTTCCATTGTTGAAGATCTCTCTTTGAATTCATACGCGAACAGTCTATGACACGAGTGTGATCTAAGTTCGTTTTAAAACAGTTAATATAAATTAAACTGCAAAGTAAACTGCAAAGAAAGATAAAAATATCAGCAAAAATTAATGCCTATTTTTCTTAGAGAATTGACAAGACACCATCAGTGATCAGATTAAAAATGCACATATATGTCTATATATATATGTCTGTATATATGTCTATATATGTCTGTATATATATGTGTGTGTGTGTGTATTTTAATAAATATATATATATATATACACATACACACAATACACTTACACACATACAAATATATATGTATGTGTGTATATATGTGTGTGTGTGTGTGTGTGTGTGTGTGTAATGTATGTATATATATATATATATATATTGTTTTGTTAAATTCTCTTAGACAAAAAAGAAGTTAAATAATGTACAAAAAATAAAAAAGGGAAATACACACACACACACACATACATATACAGAGAGAGAGAGAGAGAGAGAGAGAGAGAGA
>NC_069003.1:5167475-5170305 GCF_001194135.2 Octopus bimaculoides
TGTGTGTGTGTGTGTGTGTGCCTGGTTGTGTGGTTAAGAATCTCGCTTTGCAGCCACGTGATTTCGGGTTCAGTGCCACCGCACGGTTCATGGGGCAATTGTCTTCAAATAATGCAGTACTTTAAGAGTGAAATTCTTAGATGGAAATAGTGATGGGCTCTGTCGTATGTATGTGTGAGTGTGTGTGTGCGTATTGTCGTATGTTTGTGTTTATGTGTGTGTGTGTTTGTGTGGATCAGTGTGTCTGTCTTTATGTTCGTGTTTCTCCGAAGTATGGTTTGACAAACGGTGTTGGTTTGTTTACATACTCTTAACTTAGCAGCTCACCAAAAGTTACCGTTAGAATACGTACCAGACTTTAAAAGAAATAATAAATACTAAACCCCTCAAAACGGTGCCCAAGGAAGGCCACTGGCCAATAATTAAATAAAAGATGAAACATGTGTATACATGTGTGTGTATACATATATATATATACACTTATACATACATACATGCACACTTATATCTATATATATATATATCTGTGTGTGTGTGTGTCCTTATGTATATGCGTATATTTATGTATGTATATATACATATGTATATATGTATGTATATACACACTTATATATGTATTATGTTTGTGTATATGCACACACACTTATACGTATGAATTAATGAATAAAAGATTGCTCGCTTGGGGAGCAAAAAAAATCAGAACAATACGCCGACGGCCATCAATATTTAACCAGTTTGCACGGTTTTCGTTCACGTAATTACAAAATACTTATTAGTTTATGATTAATGAATGCCGACTGTGTATGTCAATGGTTCCGTACCAAAACATATTTCACTCAATAATGTAGACTTGATTCATTTGGCTGCCTATGCTCGTCACAGTTCAATTGTTCATTTGTAAAAGCCACCGTACCGTGTCGGAGTAGAATCTTGTCTAGTCTTGTCTGTTGATTCGTACAGGCGCAACTACCTTTACTTGGAGAAGTCTTAATTACTCGTTAATACACTCCCCTCACAAAAGTTTCGTGATTTCCTAAACGATGTGGCGTGTTTATACACGGCAAAGAAATAACGAGGCTGGACAGAGTTAAGAGAACGTATACATTAATGAAAATCATTCGTGCAGCAGTCGTTATCATAATGTTAATATTTAGGAGGAAAAAGGCGGCGAGCTGGCAGAAACGCTAGCACGCTGGGCGAAATGCTCAGCGATATTTGGTCGTCTGTCTTTTATGTTCTGAGCTCAAATTCGACCGAGGTCGACTTTGCCTTTCATCCTTTCGGGGTCGATAAATTAAGTACCAGTTGCGTACTGGGGTCGATCTAATCGACTTGTCCCCTACCCACAACTCTGAGGCCTTGTGCCTCCAGTAGAAAGGATTATTATTATTATTATTATTATTATTATTATTATTAAGGCGGTGAGCTGGCAGAATCATTAGCACGCTGGACGAAATACTTAACGGCATAATTCACATTTATACCAATAAATACATTTTTTGATTTCGTGAGTAAAATTCCTGACAGTTTGGATTAGCTTGGTTTTCAGAAAAAGAAATCGACCAACAAACTCGTTCATTACAAAATACAATCTGTAAGTGGAACAGTAAAAATATGCATGACTTTTCTCAAGTTTAAAATGGGACAATTGTTTTTGTTGTCTACATTCCAACGATGGAGCTTTGAGTCTTTGTTAGAAACTAGCTCCTTCCTCAAAGGAAAAATTTTAATAATTGAAAACCGAAGCGAATACGCATGTATGTATACATACATACATACATACATACGTACGTACATAATTGCACACTGGACTATGAATTCCATTGAGAGAGTCCCCTTTTCTGGGTTGGAGACGGCTCTTTCTCTATCGATAATAATTTTGAGAATTAACAGTAAAACACATGCACACACACAATGAACGTACATACACACACATGCATACATACACATACATGCGCATTAATGTATGCGTAAATAACCTTACATATACTATACACATTTGTCTGGAGACACGGATGCATATATATATATATATATATATATATATATATATATATATATGGTTTTAATATAATACATTTGAATAGTCGGCAAAGTTTAAAAGCTTCACGCCAAATTATTAAAAATAGTTTACGGTCATATTTTTATAAACTCACATTATAGTATATATATATATATATATATATATGAGTGTGTGTGCGTACCTATATGTACTTACATATATGTGTGTATGTGTGTGTATATATATATACATACATGTGTGCGTCTTGTGATTGTGTGGGTATTTATGAAATCTTATCTTTTACACCAGTAAAGTCTGCACAGAACGACTACCGCTGGCGGCCATTACACAAATCACGTTTATCTTTGAGCTTCGCCACTTAATGTCTATAGGAAGCATATAAATGATATATTTATATATACCAACTTAATATGTTTGTGTGCCAGTATATGCGTTGCTCTTTGTGACTCCTTCGCTCTGACAGAGTGCGTATCTGTGTCTGTATATGTGTGGATGTAGGCATCCATTTGTATATATATATCTATATATAATAGTTATCGCCAAGCCAACATGGCAGTCCCAAAATTAGGACGAAAGCTGCCGTGAATTAGCTCCAAGAAGCCATCGCCTCTAGCTAGCTATGTGACACACGAAACCTGTGTCCTTTATAACCTTCGAACAGGGGAGGTCAGCAGTGTCCCCCTGCTGGTTTGGCATCTGCAGACTAGACTAGTTTCAGGGTGTTGCCCCTTGTCAATTCCCCTTATAAAGGACACAGGTTTCGTGTGTCACATAGCTAGCTAGAGGCGATGGCTTCTTGGAGCTAAT
>NC_069003.1:5170448-5172257 GCF_001194135.2 Octopus bimaculoides
ATATATAGCAAATAAGTAACAAGGATGTCCAGGTATTAGTGCATTACGGCCGCATTGATCGATTAAATGGAGCCGCCTGAAACGGCCGTAATGCACTAAAGCCTGGACATCCTTGTTGCTTATTTGCTTTTTATTCACCTAACTTCGAGCTGAGCGGATAATTTCTCTTTGATGCATCCTTCAGGCACAACACCGATCTTCCTTTTGTCAACCAGCCCGAAATTTCATCTTCTCCATTTCTCAATGCATTAAATTGCTCTGCGATCAATTCATGGCAACTACTGAGCTTTTTTATCCAAAATCCCTGTACACCATCAAGTCCTGCTGCTTTCCAATTGCTTATCTTTTTACTCATATTCCTGATACTGTCTTCTGTGAAGTGGATAGCCTCTTTCTGAGGATAAGAAGCTGTTTGTTTCAAGCTACAGAGCCATTCAGCTGTAGTATTATGTTGTTCTTGCTTACTCCATATCCTACCCCAGAAATGTTGACTTTCATCAGCATCAGGGACTAATCTTCCACGTTTTTTATCGTTATTAATCTCTTGATAAAATCTTTTTTGGTCTCTTATAAACAATTTCTTTTACTGGTATTGCTTAATCCGTTGTTCAAACCTAATTAGCTTTGCTTTTTTGCCTGTATGCGTTGCTTCAGTTCTTCAATTACAACATTCATGCCTTTTGTATCTACACCATACGTCTTCCTAACTTTTTCAAATTTCCATTCAATTTTAAGTTCCCCATTTCTTTTTTCTTGACAAGTATTGACACTACACTGTTCAAGGAGTTTATATCTTCAGAAATTCTCCTTTTCCACCACGGTTGTTTATTTCCTCTTCTATCCGTCGCTGTTTTATTCTCAGTAGTTCTCAATCCCATCCTTTCCGCCACAATCCTACAAGCAGCCTTAATAAGATTATTTGTTTGTGTGATGTTCCTTCCTTGTTTCAATGTGTCTCGGTAAATCATTGACTTTATTCCTCTCTTGATTTAGTCTCCATTGGTTAGCCATCTTAAAGTCGCACATAAATTCTGTCGCTTCTATATTTAATAGATCCAAAATTCTGTCTATTATTAATCGACCTTCATTGTTTGAGTAGTCACTGATCTCAATTCTTTCACAATTCACGGTATTATATTCTTGCGAACAATTGACCATCTCTTCCGCTATACCACTTTCATTTCTCGCATGCGCAGCCTCACCCGATATCCTTCTTTTAATAGCTTCTAGCTCCAATTCTGTTAACCATCCATTCTTTCGTATTGCTCTTGCTTGGTCACATAATCTCTGATCAATAATTTCGAACAGTTCCACTGCCTTCCTTTCACTGTGCATTCGTTTTCTACACTCTCTGACAGCCACACCATTCGCATCCACTTGGTTACCCCGCTAATAACACTCCATAACCATTATGCTTGCTTGTTTGCTCCGTTTGTACCTTGTAGCATGGCTACTAGTTGCTGGATTACGATAGGGTCCACCCTGCTGCACAGTGGGGCACCTACCGGGTGCAGCACCTTTACCATTGGCTCCAGACCTGTTCACACTGTTATCGTCATCTATTTTGTTTGGCATTTTCACTCACAAATGAAGTGCATTTTTAGATTACTACCAATCGGTATTTTTTATCGAAACACCATCTCTATCAAAGTAGTCCGCCAAGGTGACAGGTGACAGGGCCCTTGCTCCCTGGTTTTTATCATCATCATCATCATCATCATCATCATCATTATTATTATTATCATTATTATTATCATTATTATTATTATTATTATTATTATTATTATTATTATTATTATTATTATTATT
>NC_069003.1:5180593-5183093 GCF_001194135.2 Octopus bimaculoides
CACGCACGCCGACATATACTCTCATATATACTCTCATACGTAAGTAAATATTAACCAAAGCTATGATTTTAATGCAAATTTGGGAATAGCAACGGTCATTGAATATCAGGATTCAATGAAGTGAGTTCGGACCCATATGTACTCCAGTCTATGCCAACACAGCAATATATATGTATGTATATATATATGTGTGTGTATGTATATATATATATATATATATATATATACATATATATACATATATATATATGTATGTAAGTATATATATATATATATATATGTATATATATATGTATACATACATACATACATACATACATATATCAGCTCATAACAGCTGTTTCTTACGTAACTTTTTGATAGAGGAATGAGAACATTACTCCATTACAAAAGACCGTAATCATCAGATGAGAAGTAATTTTACAAACACTCAATAAACACTCACAACGCTCGGTCTGGGAATCGAAACCGCGATCCTACGACCGCGAGTCCGCTGCCCTAATCACTGGGCCATTGCGCCTCCACCCTTGCTTATTTACACAACAGACAACGAATTCTTTATTTTTTATTGTGATTAGTTGCTGTTATGTTTGCATTTAGTATTCTGCTGTGTGAGAGCGCACGGCCTAGTTGTTTGGATGTTTCATTCACAATCGCGAGATTATGGTTTCAATTTCTACACCGCTTGTGTTCTTGAGCAAAACTACCACTTCATCTCACGTCGCTCTGAGATCACTTCGATCACACCATTCACCTTTTCGGGCAATGTCACCAGTTCATCTCCTCCCCCAGATCACAATCACCGCCTTCACTGTCAGCGATCTCCCCTACCACAGCCATGTACTCCTTCCTGAATCACACAAACCTAACAACCATGGCTACTTCATCATCTCTGCATACAATTGCCTCATTGAACTCTTTTCAAAATATCTCCACTTCATCCTTCCTCCCGTTGTAACTTCCTTCCCACATGTCTGACACACTCTTGATCTCATCAGCTCTTTCTCCACTCCGAACGCTGCTAATTCTTATTCACGGTAGGCATTACGTCCCTCTATACAGTCATCCCTCAAAAGACATCTTTCACGCTTTACAATGTTTTCGACTGTCACACAACACGCCAATCAGGTCCCTTCCCTCGTAACTGCTTCTCCTTTGCGGGAGTCTTCTTATCAGCATGTTTCTGAAGTGGCCATGGGCACAAAAGTAGGCCCCAACTATGCCAATCTTTTTTTTTTTTTTTTTGGTTATGTTGAAGTCCATATTTTCCCACAGCTTGGCTCCAGCCCTGAGCTATACAGTTGATACACTGATGACTGTACCGGCATCACCTGTCTCTTCGACGAGTAACTCAATACCTTCATCTCTGGTGTCAAGTTCTGTCAGCCCTCCTTAGAAGTCACCTTCTCCATTTATGATATTACAGTTAACTTACTCGTCGTCTCTGTTACCACCAATTTCAACCCATTCACCCGCATAACCAGTGCCTTTTACAAAACCTCCGACTTCACTTCTTCCCATCCAAAACATATACGGACCACTCCTTCCCCTACCCTCACTTCCTCTTCCTCAACTATCTCTGTAGCTGCGACCATGATTTTGAGTCAATTTCAATATATGGTACATAGCTTCAATCAATGCTGATGCCCCTCATACTCTCGTCCTATCCAGGCCACCAGTCAATTCCACTGCACCCCGAGACTCTCCCTCCATATCCTCCACAACTGCCGATCTTACCCTCTCACTACTCCTCCATAAACTCCTCCAGCGCACTAGCCTCTGCGCATTCTGAAGCCTCCAATCCTACCTCACTGCTTCGAACATTCTTCCCCAACCACCCTTACTCTCCTACAAACGAGTCTGCAATCTGTGTAACCATCTCGTCTATAGTTTCTTCACTACCACATGAATGTAACCTGGATCTGTCTTAATCCCCATCTCCTACCGCGACACCCTTCTTTTCAACACTACCCGCCTTATCGGCTGCAACCGCTCTTGCGATATGATATATCCCTTCACCTGCATTGCTACTTATTTGATACTTGAAAAAATCCTCATGCAACTCCTTATATATTGGACATACCGGACGACAATTATCTGACGTTGGATTTCACACACTAGAAAAAACAACAACATTGCATCATATACACTCTCAGAATATCATTTCCTCCCCGACGAGGCCTCAGTGGGTTCAACATGTAGAAGGTCACATGATATTAGACGTCACATGACCACATAACTCTCGAGGGTTTTCTTGACATGAACTGCCCTTCTTTCCAAACGGAGGACTTCTATTTGATGTCCTCGTGCATCACATGTTTAATGCTAGAGTCTACCACATCGAGCTGCTCGGGAGTGCCACCACCCTATCGGTCCACTGGAACTGCCGTTGGTAACATCCGAAACCTACTGGACGAATTCGGTCGCCTTTCACCACTGACCACTACGAACGTTTCTTTGTTTTAACCACGAATAAGACGCTCACACCAGAGAAATCCAG
>NC_069003.1:5185516-5187484 GCF_001194135.2 Octopus bimaculoides
ATATATATATATATATATATATATATATAAAGTGTGTTTGTGTATTTGTTTCTTTGTCTCGCACCACTGGTTGACAACCGGTATTGGTGTCTTTACAGCCCCGTAAATTAGCAGTTTGGCAAATGAACCCAATAGAATAAGTAGCAGACCTGAAAAACAAAAAAAAACTTAAGATTCCTCTAGACGATGCCCCAGCATGATCACAGTCTAATGGCTGAAAGAAGATAAAAGGTGTACGTATGCAATGTAAGAGTATGTATACGCATATCAAAAAACAGCAACCTTCTACAGTTCCACGCCAGCGTCAGCCAGCATAAGCTCCCTTCTTCAAACTCGAATAAACTGGTTTAGTTTTATATATATCGTTGACATTATGCAAAAGTGTTGTAAGTCCAAAACGTTACTTTGTATCAAAACCCTGCTCTTCTTCAGGCAATGCCGATTTGAAACACTATAAACGAATTATCTGTGCTGGTTATTCAGCAACAAATTGCAGCAACTTCGTGTTTTCTATGTCAGGAGAATCCTCTATAATTGGAATTTACAAAAAAAGAAACAAAAGCGAAGACAGGTGTGTAAACAAGAAGCAGGTGTATTAGTTTAACGCTCGGGAAGGTGAGAAAGTCTTTTAGGTTTCGAGCCTACGCTCTTCAACAGAAAGGAACACGGGGAAATAAACGGAGAGAGAATAAAAAAAGCGTTAGTGGCTAGCGGTCACTCATGGTGATGGCCGGGCAGAGGTGGTCAGACAGGAGAGCTAGGAAGAAGGGGAGATAATAAAGTAGTAGTGATCCCAAAACGAAGGTGCAGACAGACAGACAGACAGACAGAAAGATAGATAGATAGATAGATAGATAGATAGAACCCTTTTATTTACTTGTGCCGATTCAAGAAGTCCTCGCCTTGTGCCAATATACTCACATAAAAAATACCGTTCGTTATTCCATTTGACCATCAAAATATCGCGTGACACATATATAGAAAATCGATATATAGGATAATCAATACTAAACTGACTTGATATGATTAATACTTGAGCTGATACTATAAAACTATGATATATCATCCGATATCATATACATTTCATGGCGTCACGTGTTGATACCTTATAGAGACATGGTAATTTCACTAACAGAAACGGGCATGTATGTGTGTGTATGCGTGTGTGTGTGTGTGTATGTGTGTGTGTACGTATGTATATATGCATGTATGAATGTATATGTGTGTGTGTGTGTTCTTATATAGATAGATATCTGTGTATGTGTGTGTGTACATGCGTGCGTGCGTGCGTGCGTGTGTGTGTGTCTGTGTGCGTGTGTGCGTGTGTGCGTGTATGTATGTATATATGCATGTATGCATGTATGTATATGTGTGTATTCTTATATAGATAGATAGATAGATAGATAGATAGATAGATAGATAGATAGATAGATAGATAGATAGATAGGTATTTGTGTATATGTGTGTGTGTGTCTGTCTGTTTGTGTCTATGTGTGTGTGTGTGCATGCACATGTATGCATGGATGGATGGATGGATCGATCGATCGATGGATGTCTGATGGTGCGTGGTTTAGTGGTTAGGGAATTCCGGCTCAAGATAGTACGGTGTTGAGTTCGATAACCGACGGCGCGTTGTGTCCTTGAGCAAGACACTTTATTTCACTTTGCTCCAGTCCACTCAGTTGGCAGAATAGAGTAGTACCAGTATTACATAGGGCCAGGCTTGTCACATCTTGTGTCACGCTGAATCCTGGCACTATGCTAAGGATACCCGTGTCTGTGGAGTCCTCAGCCACTTGTTCGTTAATTTCACGACCAAGTTGTTCCGTTGATCAGATCAATTGGGATACTCGACCGACCGGTAGATTTTATATATGTGGCTGTGTGGTAAGTAGCTTGCTTACCAACCACATGGCTCCGGGTTCAATCCCACTGCGTGGCAACTTGGGCTAGTGTCTTCTACTATAT
>NC_069003.1:5187726-5189026 GCF_001194135.2 Octopus bimaculoides
TGTGTGTGTGTATGTGTATGTTGTTATAGGAGCATCGTCCAATAACACAGTACTTTTTCCACGTCCTCGCGTTGTTGTTTCTTACTTGTTCTTGTTTGTATTGATTGTATATATGTATATATACAATCTCTCTCTATATATATATATATATACCCATAGATATTTACATCTATATGTATGTGTACTAATATAGATACATATACATGTGAGTGTGTCAGTTTGTGTGTATGCGTGTATTTCTGGTATCACATCTAAACTTGTAGCTATTATATATTTTTTACACAGAGGGACACTTCAGTACTGTGATATGATATCACACAGTATCTTAATACATATATATATATATATATATATATATATATATATATAAACACACGCATGCTTTTATACGGACACATGTGTATACATGAATATATGCATGTATCTGTATGTATGTATGTATGCAAATATATACGACTACAGATATTGGCAATGTTATCGCCTACATTTGTGCAGACGATAGCCTGATCTACTTCTAACATCAAAATACACGAGTGTATATAATTTGATTCTCACCGAAGCGATACGATACGATACAACACTTCAATCACGATAGTATGTATGAATATAGGATAGATATCACACTGATACTATGATATCTCTGTGACCTGATTTTTACTACATTCTAACATTCAACCATTGCATACGATAATCATTCAACCACGTGATGCCATTGGAAACATGGCGTGATAGCGCAACATATATAACTTGATACTACGTCATTGAATACCAGAACGCCGCGAGGAAGGACGGCGGGCGTGAAATTATCACAGATATTTCAAAAGTTCGAAAATTAATAAAAACGTAATTAATAAAAGATAATTATATATATAGAACAACATTATGCGAGGTGAATAATTGCTTGTATGTTGTATATAATTTAAATATCAAGAGATTATGCGGTGGTATTGACGTTGTACTTATGTTTGTAATTATCGTACTGGTTTATTAAATATGATGGAGAATGTGTCGATGTGATTGTATGTTTGCATGTATTCGTGTGTTGTATGTGTGTATGTGTGTGTGTATACGTTCCCAGAGTTGTGTTCTTGGAAATAACCAGCCGGATTTTGTGTATATATGTATGAATATGTTTATCGATACAGACAAGTAACACGATACATACTCATATGTTTGAATAGATAGATAGATAGATAGATAGATAGATAGATAGATAGATAGATAGATAGATAGATAGATAGATAGATAGATAGATTGATTGATTGATAGATAGATAGATAAAAAGATAGATAGATAGATA
>NC_069003.1:5189036-5189308 GCF_001194135.2 Octopus bimaculoides
GATAGATAGATAGATAGATAGATAGATAGATAGATAGATAGAGATATATAGTTTCATTGAAAGACTTACATACAAATATGTATATATGTGTGTGTGTGTGTGTGTGTGTGTGTGAGTGTATTTATGTATATATGTAGGTATGTATGCATACATATATAACTAAATATGTATATGCATACATAGAAATATGTATATGTACACGCATCTATATATTTTTGTACATATATGTAATTATATATACGTGTATATATATATATATATGTATATATATA
>NC_069003.1:5191393-5191690 GCF_001194135.2 Octopus bimaculoides
TAGTATACATATGTATATATATATATATATATATATATATATATGTGTCTATGTATATATACATATATATGCATACGTACATTTAAATGTGTGTATATATATATGTGTGTGTGTATGTGTCTATGTATAATCATACATAAATGCATACATATATGTATACATACATATATACATACATGCAAACTTCCATATATACACACATGTACACATGGACCCACAGACTCGAATGTAAAGACAGACATCACCTCTCACATCCATTAATTACGTATATATATATATATATATATATATATATAT
>NC_069003.1:5192320-5196317 GCF_001194135.2 Octopus bimaculoides
CATATACATATATATGTATATGTGTATACATATATACATAGACACACATACATACATAGACACAGAGCCAAAAACTTCTAAGTAAGTTCTCTTTGTAAAAATTAATACGTATTCTACTAAAACATATTGCGTAATCATTCTGTTTAATGTAAAATGCTTTTCAAATGGAACTTCACATAAAGTTAAACATTTATAAACATGCATACATACATGCATACATACATACATACATACATACATACATACATACATACATACATATGTGTGTGCATGCGTATGCATGCGTGTGTGTGTGTGTGTGTGTGTGTGTGTGTGTGTGTGTGTGTGTGTGTGTGTGTTCTCTGCTGTTTTTAATTATTTGAATTTATCTTCGAGAAAAGAGCTGAGTTCTAACAATGATACAAATCTCCATCGTTGGAATATAGATAACGAAATCAGAGTCGAGTTTTAAACTTAAGAAAAGTCTTAGATGTTTTTACTGTTCCTCTTACAGATTGTATTTGTAATCTGAGAGTTGATTTCTTTTTGCTAAAAACCCTAGCGTATCCAAAGTGCCACTTAGGCATATATGTATGCGTGGATGTCATTATTCAGTTTATTTCAAGATTTCTTGCCAATAGAGAAAGAGCCGGTTTCTAATCTAGATCCAAGGCTCCTTCAATGGAATTTCAACATCAACAACAGGGTATTTTTGTATGTATGTACGTATGTATGTATGTATGTATATGTGAAAATATGTATGTTTTGTTTTATGTATGTATTCTCATGCATATAGCTGCATACTTAGACATGCTCATATATATTTAAATGATAAACTTCTGGAAAGTTTTACAGATTTTTACAGTTCCGGTGATGGATTGGATCTGTAGTCTTCGAATTAGCTTTCTCCTTTCCAGTTTTGAGAAGCCTAATGTCTTATGATTGGTATTTAGACAGTGTATCACATAATCCTAGTGTCCCAATAATTACAGGTATAAACCTGAACTTGTAATCTGGACAGAGTATCTGCAGATTTCTCAATAGTCCAGTGTTGGTATTCTCTCTTTTACTGATCTTCAGCTTCATCTTAACATCCGCTGGGTAGCTAATTTCCACGACTGTACACAGTTTCTCTTCTCTATCCCAAATCTGTAGTGCCAACATTTTATTGAGGCCTTCACTGGGACATTCCACCAGTATTCCTTTTTATTATGAGTGGCTACGGCTTCTACCATACTGTGAATTCTTATATTTTTATCTTCGGGATTGTTTCCGACGAATTTCATTATAGAGTGTCCTAGCTACATCATGTCTCATCGGCAGATGATACCGTGATATTTTCGGACATCTGCTCATGATGTGGATGATATCTTCAGTGTTAACTCCACAAATCTGCATCGGTTGTCACATTTTACCATTTTTCCTGCATCTCTATCCCTTTTGTGCATCAGATATTTTGTGGATATTCCCTGTTCCTGAAGATTCTGGCACGTATGGAATTGTCTAGCTTTGTCTTGAACACATCCTTTATTGAGTTAAATGCTTTCCATCCTGCCCTTGTTCTTTTTGGGGCTTCAGCGTCCATCTGTCGGCGCATATTCACTGAGTGCCTTAGAAAAACCGTATTCCTTTACATCCTCGATATCATCTCTCCAAATCTCTTTACCACATGTCTGGAAATGGTCATCAAGGACATTAATAGGACAGGTGACGTGAACATCAACGGTGAGCTACTAACACACGTCCGATTCGCAGACGACATTGAACTCATAGTGCTGTTCAGGAAATAAAATTATAGACAAAGCATTTGTTGACTATACTACCATTCTACATAGAATTCGACGCACAAAATACAAAAGGAGATTAAATGTGACATATTTTGTAATTGCAAATGACAAAAACAAACATTAACAAATTAATATGACGCACGCGAATTGACCAATGGATTCTACGAAGACTTAAAGACTGCAGAATTCTAAATCCGGTGGAGATGATTTTTATCAATTTTCACAGAATCCTCACTATCCTTTGATACCTGTTGCCAACTACGCGAACAGCACGCTGATTGATGTCATCATTATCATTTCATTCAGTGAGTTCTTAAAGTTTTAATAGAATAATGCGTTTCGAATTTAACATAAAGAACTGATAAGGAAATATTAATATATTTCATTAGAAACACTAAACTCTAACATATTTCTGCCTTTAATAGAATGTGTGTGTGTGCGTGTGTGTGTGTGTGTGTGTGTGTGTGTCTGTGTCTGTGTCTGTGTGTGTGTGTGTGTCTGTGTGTGTGTGTGTGTGTGTGTGTGTCTGTGTGTGTGTGTGTGTGTGTCTGTGTGTGTGTGTGTGTGCGCGCGTGCATGCAAAATTGTAAAAATATATTGGAAAATTGCGTATGTATAAAAATTCTAAAATTGCAAAGGAAATAACTCGTGACCCTTAATTCTTTTTTTTTTTTAATCTGTAAAATCTAAAGATAACATGAACCGTGCTATTTTAAGTTTTTGGAATTTTTAACCGTACGAAGTACATAATGCTGCTGTTTCAATCAGCTTTGTTGTAATAAATTATTGCTAACCAAATACTTTGAGGCTGTCTGAACCGACCTCTCCCCTCTGACATTCTGCTTAATCAATTGTTGTCTTGAACTTATGTAATTAATTTCTCACATAAACAAAGTTAACAACATAAATTTCAAGGAAAATTATCAGGGACATTGTGAGTGTTGTGGTCGAAAATTGATCACTTAATTTCAACAGCCGACGATTGTTTTTTTTTTCTTTTTTATTTTCTTTTTTCTTTTAAAAACCAAATGTGCTTCGAGACACTTGCAGGAAATTGTTTCCGGTTTCTTCCTACATGTATGAATATGTTGGTTAAAATGAACTTTAAAATAATTCTCGGTCAATCCAATACAGTTTCTGAGAACATACTTTTCATATGACTGTGAAATTTATAGAACATTATAAAAATAGTTACCGCTAATCTTTTTGGGGAATTATATGGTTACTGAGCCCTGGAAAATTTTGCAAGTATGGTCAGCTTTAATCATATCTCTATTAAAATCTTTTAGTGTCTATGATTCATGAGAAAATAACAAGAAATTAAATTTAAGAACTCTCCGACAATGTGTGCACGTACTTTTAAACTGAAGACTGGATTATACCATAAACTGTCTTTTTAGTCAGTTTCTACTCTTATGGATAAGGTATTTATTTGTAAAGATTAGAAACAGCATTATTATAATCATGACGAGGACTATCAACCATAATTTCATTTGAAGATAACGCAAACCGTTTACCAAGATGTGGGACTAAATTTATTAGGATCATAAAGTGTGATTTGAAACCTTATTTATATAATCTTTCATTAGATTTTCAATATGGGTAAAACTTATTTGTTTCTAAATTTAAAGGGATATCGAGAATATAAAACACACTGAGGAGAGTGACGAAGAGAATTCTGGAATCTTTATTAAATAACTTTATAATGTCTTTTCTATAAATAGCAAGCTCGTGACAGTCCATATTGTGCGAAAGCATAAGGCCACCAACTTTGCATACACACTGTCACACGGTACGGTATCTTTTATGTAAAATGTTCAAACTATTGATTCCAAATGTTTCGCATGATCCAGCTTCATAACAGAAGATTTTGCTGTTCAAACAAAAGGCCTCCGTTTCTTTCGCTCAATATAAGTTATCGAAACACAAAAGGGATTTCCTTGCGTGCCAAATGAGCAGATTTGCTAATTAGCTAAGGTGATATTGGCGAAAGTTGAATCTTTGAGGAGCGGTGTGTGTGAGAAAGGGCAAAAATACGATAAAATCAAATTGAAGTGAATTTGAAGTGGTGTTTGTCTTTAATACCAGTGAATCATGCAACTTTGGAGATATTGTTGTTCCAAAGTGATTTATATATATGTAGATATATACATACATATATATATATATGTGTGTGCGTGTTGTTTTTGCATATATATATATATATATATATATATATATATATATATATA
>NC_069003.1:5196327-5197111 GCF_001194135.2 Octopus bimaculoides
ATATATATATATATATATATACATATGTATATATATATATGTATGTATGTGTGTATGTGGATATATGTGTGTGTATATATATACATATATACAAATATATATATATATATATATACATATATGTATTTAAATATATATATATATGTATATATATATATATATATTCAAATACATATACGTATATATATATTTGTATGTATGTATGTATGTATGTATGTATGTATGTATGTATACGTGCAGATTTGTATGTTTTGTTTCATGTATGTCTTCTCATGCATATATTTGCATATTTAGACATGCTCATAGATACTTAAATGATAAACTTCTGGAAAGTTTTACAGATTTTTACAGTTCCAGTGATGGATTGGATCTGTAGACTTCGAATCAGCTTTCTTCTGCCTGGTTTACAAAAGCCTTATTTTTCAAGATGGGTATATAGGCAGTATGTTACATATTCTAATGCCCCAATAATTACAGGTATATGTATGTACAAGAGCGTTGCGCACAGTAAAGAAAGTGAGACTCATACATTATGTAGGAGTTACATAGATTATTTAATAACAGTTTGATTCGGTTCTTAAATTATCGTATGCTTGTCAAACAAGCCTGTCTCCTCAGGCACGTACATGCCGAATTCTACGAACCTGGCGACATAGATTCGTTTCACGACCCTACAAAGCTTTAGTTTGCACGGAACTGAATGAAACTATTATTGAATAACATATGTGTGTACGCGAGTGTGTGTGTGTGTGTGTGTGTGTGTGTGTGTGTGTGTGTGTGTGTG
>NC_069003.1:5197384-5198501 GCF_001194135.2 Octopus bimaculoides
TATATATATATATATATATATATATATTCTTTTATTTTTTATTTTCGTTTGAATGCGGCCATGCTGGAGCACCGCCTTTAGTCGAACAAATTAACCCCAGGATTTATTGTTTGTAAGCCTTGTACTTATTCTGCTTCTTGAGCTGAGTGTTCGTGTCAGAGTAAGACAGAGCCTGTGTGATGTATTTCGGGGTCTGTGTGGTTATTAATGCCTTTAAATGTGCATATTTGAACTTATTTTTATATGTGTATGTATGTGTGCGTGTGCGTGCGCGTATGCTGTGTGCGCTAGCGTCTACAAGGGAGACAGACAGACAGACAGACAGACAGAGGCAGTTGGGGATTAATGTGTGAACGTACAAACGGGGTGTATGCATATTCGTGTGTGTGTTTGTGTGTGAGAGACTAGGGAGGAAAAAGAGGGAAAAAGCGAATTAGGGAAGAAGGGCGAAGAAAAGGCAAAGCGAGAAAGAGATTGAAAGAAAGGAGCTGGGGTGGGTACACGAGAGTGAATATGCATGGCTTGATATCAGGGACCACTACACTTTTTCTGGACCCTAAACACAGACCCGTGTAATTGCAACATATCTAACGGAGTTGCAGTAACAGTGGCACGAATGAAAACGGAGTTGCATGTGGGGGACACAAATTGAGTCACACGGTCTATTACTGAAACAGAACTAAGCCACACTCAGGATACAACTAAGAGCAAAGGGTCACATTACATGGAAGTTGACGTAGTAGCTAGAACTGCTAGAAATAGCAGCGAAAATTTTTACTACCTCAAAGGTCATCGTAATCTACAACAGGATGAAATCTAAGGAAGATTATAACATAAAAACTGGTGTTGAACACTTGTAACGAGATCACAAGGGAAATATGTAAAACTTTTCACAGTAAATTTCTCATATAAACGCTGACCAAGGACTAAGAGCTATAGACCTCTACAAAGTCAGTAATACCTAACAAGGACAGAAAAGGAAACTGCTGCCCGGTTGCATTGAGTAAAAACATACCCAGGAGCAGGGAATCATCCAGATATGGACCCAAAAAACTATCATGCATATATAAAATTATACATATATATATAGATACATTTACGTATTTATGTAAATATA
>NC_069003.1:5200149-5201016 GCF_001194135.2 Octopus bimaculoides
AACGGTTCTCTTTTCACGAGTTTTGTTTCGGACGGCGAAAGTAGGTGTGTGCACGGAATTTCTATGAATGAAACGGCGGAGACTCAAAAGTACACTTACATTTGTTACTATTGTAAAATGTCCTGCTTGCTACAAACACCTACAGCAGCAGCAGCAGCAACAGTAGTAGTAGTAGTAGTAGTAGTAGTAGTAGTAGTAGTAGTAGTAGTAGTAGTAGTAGTAGTAGTAGTATTTTTTTGTTTGTTTGGCTGGTGGATTCCTACTACAGCTGCTGTCGATGTTGGTCTTTGGACAATTCCTGTTTTTGTTTTTAATCTTGCTGTTATACCCCCACCCCACACACCCACCGCACACTCCCACACCGCACACTCCCACACCGCACACTCCCACACCGCACACTCCCACACCGCCACCCTACCCTTCTTTATTCTTATCGATTTTTCTTGCTGCTGTTGTTGTTGTTGTTTTTGTTTTATGTTATTGTACCCGGGTTATTTAACGGTGTATCTACATTTCGGACGCGCTCCCACGCACTCGTGTCTCTACGGGCACACACGTACGTGCTGTCTCACTTTACACGTGCACATACACATATGCACACACACACACACACACACACACACACATGCACATGCATATACGAATATGTAGGTAAATATACATTGTTGTGCATCTCTATATAAATGAATGCATATACACATATATATATGTATATATATGTATATATAAATACATATACATATATGTGTGTGTGTGTATGCATATACATATATTTACAATGTATACATACATACACATACACACACATATATACATACATAGACATATATATAGATATGTATATATATGTGTGCGTTTATGAATATA
>NC_069003.1:5201144-5201469 GCF_001194135.2 Octopus bimaculoides
CATACACACATATACACAGACGCACACATAGACACACACACACACACACACACATATATATACGTATGTGCACCGTTGTTTTATTTTCATTTTACTTCCATGCCGTTGCTGAAATCAATAATATTGTTTTGATTTTGCTTACTACTACTACTACTACTACTACTACTACTACTACTACTACTACTACTACTACTACAACTGCTGTTGCTGCTGCTGCTGCTACTACTACTACTACTACTACTGCTACTACTACTACTACTACCATTACCACCACCACCGCTACTACTACTACTACTACTACTACTACTACTACTACTACTACCAT
>NC_069003.1:5201962-5203689 GCF_001194135.2 Octopus bimaculoides
CTACTACTACTACTACTACTACTACTACTACTACTACCATTACCACCACCACCGCTACTACTACTACTACTACTACTGCTACTACTACTACTACCATTACCACCACCACCGCTACTACTACTACTACTACTACTACTACTACTACTACTGCTGCTGCTGCTGCTGCCACTGCTGCTTCATAGGTTATTGCTTATGACAATGTTACTGTTTATGCTCGTGTTTTTTGTTGTTCGTGTTGTTATTATCGCATCTGTCACATCTTTTATTGTTTAGTTTTTTCTTGTTTTTATTGTTATTGTTGGTTTCGCTGTCATACAACTTAGTGTGTTGTTTCCATAGTAACTGCTGCCTTGCTACTGCTGCTGCTGCTGCTGTTGTTGTTGTTATTGTTGTTGTTGCAGCTGTTACTTCTGCCATTGATATTTTTGCTGTTGTTGTTGTTGTTGTTGTTGTTATATTACATTGTCATGAACGTTGTCTTCCTCATCATTCATCATCATCATCATCATCATCATCATCATAATCATCATCATTGTCGTCGTCGTCGTCGTCGTATTCATTATATTCACCGCCGGCACGATCACTGCCACCACCATCACCACCATCACCACCACCACCAATACGAACACTACCATCACCACTGCCATCACCACCTCAGTTTTCAGCATCATGATAATCGTCGTTGTCATTGCCGTCGCCGCTGCCGCCACCGCCACCACTGCTGCCACCGTTGCCATCCATCACCACCTCTGTCATGATCATGTTCATCATCATCATCATCATCATCATCGTCGTCGTCAAAGTGACACAGACAGACTGTATGTACCAAGAAAATTAGGGGGAAGAGGACTGATTGGATGCGAACACAGCATTAGAGCAGAAGAAAACAACATAGCATGATACGTAAAAAATGCCACAGAACCACCATTATTGGAAGTAAGAAGGTCAGGCTTGTGTAGGTTGGAAGATTGCAAAGATAAAGCACTGTACAAGGATTTGAGAATTAATGAAACTGAAAATAAGTGGATAAAGAAAAGAATGCATGGACAATTTAATAGGGATGTTGAAGATAAGACAAACAGAGGAAAAAGATGGCCATGAATGACTAAAAGTGATTTAAAACCGGAAGCGGAGACTCTAATCTGTGCTGCCCAAGAGCAAGCTTTAAGAACCAATTACATCAAATACAGAATAGACAACACATCAGAAAGTGATAAGTGCGGCTAGCTAGCAGAAACGTTAGCACGCCGGGCGTGCTTAGCGGTTTTTCGTCTGCTGTTACGTTCTGAGTTCAAATTCCGCCGAGATCGACTTTGCCTTTCATCCTTTCGGGGGCCATAAATTAAATAGCAGTTACGCACTGGGGTCGATGTAATAAACTTGATCCCTTTGTCTGTCCTTGTTTGTCCCCTTTATGTTTAGCCCCTTGTGTCCCCTCTATGTTAACACAACGCTTCGGCTGATATACTCTCCAGCCTTCATCAGGTGTCTTGGAGAAATTTCGAACCTGGGTTCTCATTCCTAAGGTATTCTTCGATGTTATTATTATTATTTTCGTTATTTTCTTTATTCTTATTATTCTTATTATTATTATTATTATTATTATTATTATTATTATTATTATTATTATTATCATTATTATTATTATTGCTAAGCATTTGTTTAACTCATTAGTTAAATGTCTTTTGAAGTGTCATAAATAGTATGGAATTTTCAATAGAAACAAC
>NC_069003.1:5204330-5207069 GCF_001194135.2 Octopus bimaculoides
GAAGAAGAAGAAGAAGAAGAAGAAGAAGTGCCTTCTGTGAAAGAGAGAGGGGGAGAGGGAGAGTCAGTCGCAGCAACAAATCATGAGCGAGAGAGAGAGAGAGAAAGCGATAGATGTTTAGTGTTGGATAAGAGAATGTATAAGAGAGACAAGAATCAAACCAGACATTTCGAAAATGTAAACGCCACCACCGGCACCACCAGCAGCACCACCACCACCCAACGCCACCGCAACCATCACCGTCACCTTCATTGACAAGGTGTTGATAAGGGGAGGACTCTCGTATGGATTCTATTTGCCAATCTGAATCTAAATCTATTTACCGCAATTCCTTCCGGTCCCACAACATGGCGCCTTGTAGCCATTGCCGACGGGTTAGAAAGATTGAAACCTTATAGCTAGTTATCAAGGATTGTTTGTCATGTGTCACACATCCTTCTAAATTGGTTTTATTAAATACTTAGTTCAAATTATGTCTGAATTAGTCATGGAGTTTATTTAACAATCAAAAAGTACGCACGCATACAAACACACAAACACACGCAAGTGATTCTCTTCCCTTTCATCGTCGCACTTCAACGTCCGTTTTCAAGTTTTCTCTCTCACTATCTCTCTTTCTCTCTCCAACTCTCCATCTCTCTATTTCTTATTCTCTCGATCTATTTAACTATCTATCTATTTATTTGTCTATCCATCTATTTATCTATCAATCTATTTATCCGTCTATCTATCTATTTATCTATCTATATCTATCTATTCATCTATCTCTCTGTCTATCTAGCTATCGATCTATCTATCTATCTGTCTTTCCATCTATCTATCTACCTATCTGTCTATATATCTATCTATCTATTTGTCTGTCTGTCTATCTACCTATCTATCTCTATCTGCTATCTATCTATTTATCTATCAATCTCTATCTATTTCTCTATCTATCTATCTATCTATCTATCTATCTATCTATCTATCTATCTATCTACTTCTCTGTGTTTGTGTGTAAAAAGGTGCCGACATCATCGCCTTTCTTGTCAGCATCGATGTCAATGTGAAGCTGTGAAGATGTGAAGAATTGTCTCGTTAAATGATCTTTGAGTAGTTGATGCTTAATGGAAATCCAACGAATGTTATTACCAAGCACACGCATGCGCAGTCACACAAACTATAACTATGAAAGCGAACAGGTTAAGATTACATAAAAAAAGATACATACATATACATGTATGTATGTATCGGTGTGTGTGATTATAGATATACATATATTCTTTTTCTTCTTTTTCTTTATATATATATACTATATACAAGTGTGTTATTGCAAACAAGAAAAATAGAACTCAAAATATGAGCATATGTAAATTGCCAACGCACGCAAGTTTCGAACCTTGAATCACTTTGTTGCTTCTGTTACATTAATATATATATCATACAGGGATGCAGAGTAATGTATTTGCATTATGTAGAAGTCTAAACACCGAGGCCGGAACAGCTATGGTAAGCTCCACTATAAGCTAACTCGTATTACTCTCTCGCTCTCTCTCTCTCTCTCAACCAAAAAATTACTATCATCAAATTGATTGTTAAAAATGAAACCTAACACAATAGAAAATGTCTGGTCATCCCAAATGCGAAATCTGTATTAATCGTCTGGCCGGCACAGAGTATGAGTTAAAGTTAAGAAAAACTTTTACAGTAAAAGAAACCGCTTCACCTGTTAAGAAATTTCATTTATGTTACTAACTCTAATAGACGTAATGAACAATAGATAGAACTAACGTTGCGAAATAGAATGACGGCTCATCGTCAACAAATACGAGAGGCTGTTACTCGAAAATTAACCGTTAATGAGCATTTGTGTAACAAACAGTTTCCCGAATTTATACATATAAATTGATAAAACCACGATTCAATAAATTATGGCAATATATTAGAAAGTGTACATTTGTTTCAGTCAACGGTTTTTGGTCATCAAATATACTAAAAATTAGACGTGTAAAGGAACTATTCAAAACTGTACATTATCCAGTGAATATTGTACGGCGCCAAAGTTACTACAAGTATCTATTTTTGTTTTTGTTGTTATTAACGAAGCTGTACAAAGTAAGTTACAATATTCATTTTTGAAAATCACGCAATTGTAAAACCGGTAAAAAGCTGCTGTACTTGGAACTTCTAAAAAAACTTCGCGTGTATCATCAATACACTCAAACACATCCGTTTGTGTTTATGGGGAGGGGTATAGGTGGTGTGTTTGTCGTGTCGCTCGTACTGTTGTTGATTTTGTTTAAGTTTCAGCTCAGTCTTGACTTAGCAGCAGGCCAATCATCAAACACGTTTCAGGCTTTAGTATTCCGCTTTCTTTTTATATATGAATTTTTTAAAGGACATTGCATATCTAGAACTGCATCACTACATTATCTAATGTATCCTTTTTTTTTTAAGATAGCAGGGTAGGATTCGAAATAAACAAGCAAAAAAAAAAAATTCGATCGCTATTTGTACCAGGTCAAACAATTGCATTGCTTAATAACTTACTGTAAAGATCTGTGGGGAATATGGCATAGAGAATATTTTTACTATAGCGTCTATCGGAAGGAAATATACCATTAAGTAGAGCTTGCTACTGACGCTGTTGTATAAAATATATTATCGATATATATACACATATGCATATATATATATATACATGTATATGTGCGTATAAAGATATGTACGTATGCATATATATGTAAATATATGTATATA